>NW_009598270.1:0-5346 GCF_000690535.1 Cariama cristata | reverse complement strand
ACAAACACCAAAAAAACAAACAAAAAAAACACCCACCAGAAAGCAAGCTAGAAAGATTTTATGTCTTTTGTTACTTGGAATTCTTGTGGAAAAATACTGATAATAATGTGGAAACCTGTAATAAAGTTAAGAAGACACACACACACAAAAAAAAATCAAATACCCCTATAATCAAGAAAATATGGAAAACATGAGAAGTTGCTAAGACTGTAACTTAAAAGACACTACACATCTCAGACACAGAGGTGTTCCTCTTCAACCTGCATGCAGGAAGTCCATTAATATGAAGTGGAAGTTACGTGTACAGAGGTAAGGAAAATTATACACAACAAATTCCCCCCTTACATGTGTCTTCCATTCAGAAAAAATACATAAGAAGGTTTATTTGACATGCCATAAAGGAAACTCAGAATTTTCTAATTCCTTTCATTGATGCTGTTTGGAGTGGTCTTTTTGGATGGATGTTCTGTTGGCTTTGTTTTGTTTTCTTCCACCAAAAGAAGTTGTTTGTTTTGGATATTGTGGTGATGGCAGTAGTTTTCTTCATTTTACAGATACAGAACATCTAGCAGCAATGCAAGAAGAAATATGGGTTTTGACTGAAATGACTTAACAATGAAGATACATAAAAGTTCATCCAGTAAGAAAAGCCAACATTTTTTCTTTTTACAGGTATTACACCATGAAAAAAAATCCTGCTCCCTACTGTTCCACAAGGCACAGTGACAGCTATGTCAATACATAATAAAGTAAAAAAAGCTGTATGTGCTTCCCAGAATGTTTCTAAATAATTCCAAACGGGGCACCGGAGCACAAGAAGGTCAGGGGTTTTTTTCCCTATTCTATTGTTGCTGACGAAATCAGATAAGAAGTCAATTTACAGCCAGCTATGAAGGCAGTTTGAGAGACATCACCAGCACTCACCACTTGGAAATGGATTCGGACCTAGGATTTGGAGAACATACAGGTTGATTTCTCATCTCAGTTCCTTCAAGCACATAGTTACTTAGAGGAGATGGTATGAATAACATCAGTGTTTAATCTTCTTAGAAGCAGACAGTTAATTACAATATATTCTTATAATCAGTATGAACAGAGCAAGACAGAAATGTCTGCGACATTAGGACTTGCAACAAAGCCACTGTTTTCTCTCCTATTTTCGTCAAAATTTGCCCTGAAACACATTTATGTAGCTCTCATCTTGGGAAGCTGCTACCACATGCATGAAAGGATAGTTTGTTTTGGATAGTCTAAATCAAACTTTATTAAATACAATATTGTACTGGACAACCCAATCTCAAAGGCATTCACTACAGAACGACAGCGTAGGTACTGAGGACAACAGCTGTCTAAGGCTGTGAAAAGGGATGCGCTGTGCTCAGAAGCAGTTTAGCCAAAAATTAATTCACCTTCCACACTCCTCACAACTGGAACTAATGTAGTTCTTTCAGAGTCAGGCCAATTTTTTCCTGGCAGCAGACTATGGAGGAGATGTATACACCCCAGGGAATACAGGCATCTCTGCTCTAGTCACGCTATAATACACCTTCTGGATCAAACCCAGACTGAGGGGAGTTCAGCCATTTTGCCTTTCCTCCAACCCCACACACGCAGCTTTTCTATGCAGATATCTGCACTTGCAAAATCATAGGAACTGAACACAGGAAAAAAGATGTTAAAGAAACCCTGTAATATCTGTTTTCTAGATAACTACCACTACAGAAAAATGGCATTCTTTCCCATTGCATTTTATTTGTTTGTCATAAGACTCCTAGCTCTAAATTTTTATTTCTTTGGTCCTTGAGATTAACAGATAACTTCAGTAATGCTCTAATTAAGCAAATTTTGATTAAGTAACATTTTTAATGCATTCAAGATATTTTTGCATTTCCTCTCATCAAAGAAATTAGCCTTGTTAAATAATTTTCTTTAGATCTTATACATGCCTTCTTACATAAACTGTTTTAAAGAGGAAACAGTCTGGCTTTTTAGGCCAGACTCCCAGCAGTACTGCAGCTCCCAACTGTTTGCCACTCATGACAACCATTAGGAGTTGAGCACCCAAATGTTTTGTAGTCTCTAGGTCTGAAGGCATAAATACTTTATAAACTAAAGTTCCATTAGTCTCCAAGTATGTTAAATATCATGCACCTAATCTATAATATAGAAATTGCAACTACAAAATTATTTGATTTCTAAACAGCAATTTAAAATTTGCTTGCCCTTTATTAATTTTCACCACCAGCTTCGGAAAACTACTTTTTTCCAATTGTTCACTAACTCTTTTGTTTAGGCATTTTTTCCCTACACAGAAGGAAATTTAGCAGCCCTACATGACCAACTATACCAAAAATAACATTTTCAAAGAAACCAACCAAAATTAATAGAAAGTGTCAAGGAAAATTCTGTTCATTAAATTTAAAGAGCAATTATAATCCTTTAGTATAACAACTTTTTTATGCTACAGGTGCAATAGTTTTCTCGCTGGTAGCTAAAAACCATTAATTATCTGCACAGAGGTGTTTTTTTGAGGTGAGAGTTCTGAGTTCTTAAACTGAATGACTCTGTACTTGTAAGTTGCCTAAACCTGTTTGGCACATTACAATGGCGCACATGCGCATATGTGCAGTTCACGTTCCCATGCTAACCCTAGAAGAAATTGTGAATATGTATGCATTCCCCTTTTAGCAGTGCAGTTTAATGCAGCACTGCATTTACTGCGATTACCTGAAGTGACTGGCTGAATTAGTGGTGTGGCTCGTACAGGAGGAATGAGACTCGCTAGTGATGTAACTCGGGAAAGCGGCTTGACCCGTTTGTTACTGGGCTCCTGTTGTAGGGGGAGGAGGACAGGGAAAGGAAAAAGAAATGGGGGGAGTGTGAGCATAATCAGATAAACATTGCTAACAGTTTTGCTGATTTTCCTAAGAAAGCATTTGAAAAAAGCAAGTTTGTAAAGCTGGTATATAATTAGGGTAGTAAATAAACAATAGCAGTTTTAAACGTTGACAATGGTAGATTACTCTTGGCTGGTTACTAGATTACTCAGGTAATCTGGAAACAGCGAAAAATGTAATGATGAGAAAGTTGGCATGGCTGGGAGGCCAGAAAGGGAGGAAGGTAAAGAAAGATTAAATTATTTTATTAACTCTTTCTTAAAAGAGAAATTTTCAGCAGTGCTCTGCAGCTAGCGCATGTTATGATAATCTTGTGACTGAAAGGAATACTTTCAAATAAAGACAATTCCATTTGTTTCTTTGCCTCTGGCATTGTCAGCATGTGACATTAACATTCAGTTAAATGTATTTTATTCCAGAAAATATAATTTAAGACAGAAATCTCTAATTGTAATTGTCCTTTGAGTGCATGTTCCTATAGAAATACTTATATATACAGGCAAACATATTAATAACACTTTTACATATATTTCATTTTTGCATAAAATAGAAAGGAAAATTAAACAAAAATCTACCATAAACCATTCAGTTAAACGTTTTTCTTTTCATGTATACTTTTAACAGCACTTATAGTAATACATAACCACTTCAATGTAATATGCCAATTCCCCTGCAGATTTAAAAAAAAACAAAACAAAACCAGAAATTGTAACACAAGAAAAAAGTGATTATAAATACATAAAAATAGAACAGTTACCCTTGGCTTCCTAACCTCCATCTGACATTTAATGGATCTTGAACAGCACATGCAAATAGGAGTTTTGACAGAAAAAGAGCCAAACCTTCCAAGTGAAGTTAAAAAACCCATCCAACATATTTCAAGGACATCCTAAAGCAGTTCATCTTTCTTTTTCAGCCATGCTTATAAAGTTTGTGTAGGCTTGCTATGCCTCCAGTTTCCTAGACATAGCTTTAAGAAAATGAAGCATCCCTGTTATCCTTTTGTTCAGAAATCCAAATCCTTCTGGAAATAATGCAGATTTGTCATCCTTCCTGATACCAAAAAATAATAAATCTCAGCAGCGTTGATCATCATCTGTATTACTGGCAAAAAAAAATTCTCTTCCATTAGTACAGCAATAGAGGAAAGGTGAGAAGCAGCTACATATTTAATTTACTTCTCAACAGGCAGATCTGGAAATCCATAAATGCTGGATGAGATGAGGGACAAAGTGTTTAACCCTCTAGCAAAAATAATGTATTCCATCACACATGAAACCTGGCATTAAAGAATTTTAGCAGCCTATATCAAATTACATCCTTATCTTCACCGTTGCACTGCTATTCATATTCCTTCCTTTTCAGCAACCATGTCTTTGACACAGGTTTTTGAAGGAGTATTTTTTTACGTCATTGCAGCACCACTAGCATACTTATCTACAGCATCATCATCCCCACCCCCAAGGAAAGAAGACAAATCTTTGAGATTCCACTGTAATTCTTCTCTAACTGGTGGCTCAGCCATCAGCTCTTTCTTTTTTATGATTATTCAGAATGCCAGTCCTGGTGCTCAAATAACATCCGGTGGCAGAGCCTGCTTGTTACAAATCGTGCTATACTGCAGTGAAAGAACATGAAGTCCCAGACAATGTTGGGCACTGCTATGCCAGCAGCACAGCTTTTGCTAGGAGCTCTACCTTAGCAGCAAAGATTACTTCAGCATGAAGATCACACCCCAAAACCAAAATCTGGAAATCAAGACTGCATGGACTTCCCAGAAGGCAGGGAGAGGGGGATAAGGATTAACAGAAAAGATTGTTCCTCCTTTACTGCCATATTCTTTCTATTATCTTACAACTTTGCTGCTGTATGTTCTTTGGTAGAAAGACAAAATTCATTCAAAAAAGCACAGATTTGATCTATACAGCATCATAGCCGTATCTTGCTTTCTGAAAGTTAAATGCTCCCCATAGTCTTACAGACATTTTCCACCTATATTGCGATTCACAATTTTACAGTCTTTAAGTCTTAACTTAACTTATAACAAAACTAAGCCCAGAAGCCCTTGGCATCTACTGACAGCAAATGAAATCACAAAAGACATAAAACTCTATTTCACAGCATCTCTGCAGCATTTCATTTAAGTGCACTGCAAAAAACCTGAATGAAACTTCCTGAGTAGTGTTTAAAACTAAGTAAGGAAGAGCAAGTCAGTCTATCCTTATCTGAATACTTGCAAATACACTGTGTGTGACTGCAGGTGAAGTTTAGTAATTACTACTCAAAGCCTGCAGGCTAAGCACTCAGACCAGGACCTAATTTGCTCTGCCCTGTGGGGCACATAAACCTCAAGCAGCTGTGAAAATTGATGCACAGCGTCAAATAACCTTGCAGAAAATCTGTCTGAGTAAAAAGAATGGAAATCAACTTCTTTCTCTTGGAGAGTGAG
>NW_009598269.1:0-4136 GCF_000690535.1 Cariama cristata | reverse complement strand
AAAAATGTTCGTTCCTATTTAAAAAAACAAATAATTAAATTCAAGGGCCCTACATGGCAGCCTGCACTGCAAAAGAAGGTACATGTGGGCATTAAACCTGGAGCAGGAGCCCCCCCAAAATTAGACAGGAACGTATTCTAGGCAGAAATGGAGTGTCCTTCTGTAGGAGTGGCCAGACATCACACACAGCGCATGATACATCACGTAGGATCCATAGGGCAGGGTACGAAGCAGTCACATTAACCGCCCAGGATGGCTATCCAAATAACCCTTTATATTTAAAGGGGCCAGGGGGTTAGAAAGCTGGTGCAACATCACAGCTGACTATAGGATGTTGCTGCTGACTCCTGGGATCAGAAATCACAGCACAGAGTAACCCCAGGTGGCACTTGCATGGGACCAGATTGGGGGCAGGGATTTCTGCAGAACTAACTGTTCCGCAGCAAGTTTCAAGGGATTGATGCAGCTGAGCACAACTAGGATTTTTTTGGGGGAAGGGTTGAAGGATTCACTGAGGCAGCCATGGGGGGTTGTTTAAAAGGAACAAGCCAGAAGACACACTCCAAACGCCATAGGAGATCCAAAGCAGGTATGGAACAAGTCCCCTGAAACAAGCCTAATTAGTAACAACCCCATTTTCAAACGCAAACCTACCCCCTACACAGAGGGTAAAGAGGACAAGCGTTGCAAACCCCATGAACTGGGATCTCCACCCCATGGAAGCAAGTGCTTCAGAGTAACTTTTCCTCCCTCCTGCCTGTCACTGCAAGACACAGAGGCCAAGCTTGGTCCTCTCCAAGCAAGCCAACTGAGAGAGCACGCTCTCCCTCATGGGACATGGTGTAGAGGGAATAAGTTTAATTCCTGATTCTTAGCATGATTTCCTAAACTAAGAAACGAGGTGGAGCAAACGCAGAAGAGACCTCAGCAGGCTATGATATTGACTCTTTGGAAAGGAGGTTTGGAGGCACTGCTGCTGCTTAGGCTTGCACAGAACCAGAAAGGAGGGAATTTCCCATCCTTTGCACTGAATGGGGCAACAGGAAGAACGGCTGTTGCCAATCCTTTTACAGCAGAACAGTTTACTGGAGACTATCCTCAACAATCTGGCTACCTGCCCCTTCCTTACATGGAGGTTCAGGATTTTATAACTTCAGACAGCATTCATTCAGTTAATTCTAGATCCCCAACTACACAAAGCTCCCACCCCAGTCTTTGTCAGTTATAAGCCCACCCCCCCCAAGATGCAAATTGCCCAGATTAGATCAATAGCAACATCCATTTTAAAAAAGGATCACAAAACAACTGATTGCTCTCTACAACACATGCTCTCCCCAACTCCGATACAGGGTGAGATCCCATGGATAAAACATGATCCAGTCAGGTCTTTGGCTCTGGTTCCTGACACAGTTCCCCACACACTTTGCACGTGAATTTTTTCCTGCTCCTTGCTCTTTTTCTCCCCAGGAGGAAAGGAGCACCAAAGGTTAACCCCCAGGCACAGAAATGGAGGTGCAGGAGCTGCTCACACACCAGTCTCATTTCTTTCGCCGCTTTTGACATTAGGATCCTCTTGCACCTTTCTCATCTCCAGCCCTTTCACCCACGTGTAGGCAAAGGAGCCCCCCAGAACCATCAAGTTACTCGTCCACCACAAGAAGCTCTTTGTCTCCTCAAAGTAGATAACAGCCAGCACTGTTTGGGCACAGGCCTTGGCTGTCCCAGACACATTGTGGGTGAGTGGGCTAGTGAACTTAATCTGAAGTCCGGTCACATACCCAATGGCAAAGCCAAACACTCCCCCCAGGGTCATCATACCCCAAAAACTGGGGCTCCCCAGCTTGTCGAAGTGGTAGAGGGTGTGGAACTCGCCCAGCAGCATCATGAGGGGGAAGAAGAGGACACAAGCGTTGACGTTGTTGTAGAAGGTCAGACGCCAGATGCTACCATCCACCACAGGCAGCACCTTCTTGGTGTAGATGGCATTGAGCGAGACACACAGGCTTGCCAAGATCCCAAAGAATATACCTGTCCATGACAGAGTGCCCTCTGCTCCTTCCTGGTCAACACCCAGCCAGAAGCCACCTGCAACCAAACAAATCAGGCATCATCTGAACAACTGCTGAAGGACTCAAAACATACAGTCAGCAATTCATCATCTACTTTATACTAAACAACCACAACCACAAGCGGAGACAGGCTTAAGGGCTTCCCCTTTCTATTAAGTGAACCCACAAAGTGTCATGACTGGAGTCCTGGGAAGATTTATTTTGGGAATGCGAGTAATTTACTGTGCTATCATTCAGTCTCAGAGGACTGATTCCCACAGTGAGCAGACAGCATGAGTTTAGAAACTATTACTCCAAAGAGCCATGAACTCAAGTTAAAGCTACTTTTTGTGTATAGGTCATTTTCAGGAGATCGTATGTTTTTTTTTTTAATTGAAAAGGCAGCAAACTGACACACAGGTAGCAAGAAACATCCCTCAAGGTGTTGTGTTTGTTTTTGTTCTGTTTTTTTTTTTAAAAAAAGGCCTTACAGGCTTTGCTGTGCTGTTAAGAGGAAGGGAAAGATAGGTCAGAAAAGCTGGAACGACAGTAAACACATGGATGTAATATTAAGAAGCTTGATCAAAAAAAGATCGCAAGGCAGAAATCGAGTGCAGTATCTTCAACACATTAAACTTTGACAGGTAAGAAACTCTTTAACCACCTCCGAAACAGGAGCTATACAGGCTTTGCCACTCCAGGGCAGAGAGGGAGACCTCCCCCCATCCTACTCAAACAAAACATAAAAGGGGCGATGAGCTACTGAAGGAGCACTGCTCCACCTCTCCATTAGCTGCTTCGTGTTGGAGGTAGTCTGGGAAGTTGCCTGCAAAGCGGCTAATGTGCTTTAAACGAAGCCCAAATACAAATGGGTTCAACGCACAGACAGGAAGGGCTTTGTGTCAGGCCACAGGGGATGCTCAGCTATGCTGCTGTGTAGGCATATGGGCAATGCTCTCCCAGCAAAAGGAGATGGAGCCAGGGGGACGGAGTCTTAGAGAAACCCTGTAAGGCTGGCAGATGCCATAATCCTGGGCAATACCCAAACACGAGACTCGCTGAAGGGAACTGCTTGCACCACCTGGGTGGAAAAAACAGTAGTTCTGTTCCTGTTCACCGCTTCTATGGAGAGGAGATTCTCTTGTCTTAATTTCATCTGAGTCCATCTGCTTCTCTAAGCACCAAAGTGAACACATGTCCACCTGGGACTGTACTGAAGTCAACTTTTCACCATTGTTGGTACCTACATGGCCTTCCAGTGGAAGGTAGCTTTTGGCATTACCGATGCCTTTGGAATGAAAGACTGGAAAGCAATTCCCATTAAGCCAGTCAATGCCCTGCCCTACATCCTAACCACACAACCAGATCTTCTGGTGGTGTTTTACCCTTGGCTTGATCAGCAAACCATTCATCACGTGCATTCAGCCTGTCTGAATTGGCTGGCTCCATTGTACGGTCCCAATGGCACTGACATAAATACTGTTATTGTTACCAAAGTTAATAATCAACAAGCACTTGAGAACAGGGGGAAAGCTACCTACTGTTTAACAGGATTTGTGGGGAAAAAAGAAAAAGGTAAGGCAAGTTAAACTTCATTAGAGAGTACGCAGGTTTTAGTGTTCAAAGGAAGAAGGGAGTCAGGTAAGAGTAATTGCCTTTCCCGCTCCAGACATGCGAAGCAGGTTGCTGGAGGCAGAGCAAAGCAGAAGCCCTGAGCTATCCCACCTTAGCGGGGAGCTGCCGCGCAGACGGGGATGGCTTCCCAAGGGGAAGACCCCCCACCTCCACCTCTCCGAGTTTACGTGGCCAGCCATGGGGTGGGTGCAGCTCCCTCCCGCTCCCCCTCACCTATAATGACTCCGCAGGCCAGGAGGGCGTAGAGGGAGGTGGTCTGCTTGAGGAGCAGGTAGGAGAGCAACACGTTGAAGACGGTGGTGAGGGATCGCCCCACGTTGTAGAAGGCCACGCCGACGTGCTTGAGGCAGAGGTTGTTGGAGGTGACCATGCCGATGAAGACGGCGGAGAGGGGCAGGACGCTGCGGGACACCTTGGGGTCGAGGCGGAGGGCGGGTAGGCCGGGGCAGGGGG
>NW_009598268.1:288-653 GCF_000690535.1 Cariama cristata | reverse complement strand
CAACCGGAGCAGGGGGGTCTCCCGGGCACGGGAAATGAGAGAGAGGGGAGATGGGCGCTGCTGCGAAGGTAAAATGAATTAATGCGAGCGAGGTGCTCAGCCAGCCTGGTGAAGAGTGCTAGGAAAAGCCTATAAATAACAGATCACCGTCCTAAGCTCTGAATTGCCCTGCTTGAGTGTGTCTTAAATCAGACCTTTATCATTGCGTATTGTGAGGCTGTTTTTAATGGAAGTGTAGAAATCTGAATAACAAAACAAGCCAAGCCTCAACCGGCGTTACACGGGGTCTGCAGCGCTGTCAGACCCGACACGGTGCCAGCACATTGTTACACCGCCGCGCAAACTCCCCGTGCAATCAACGCGCT
>NW_009598268.1:0-274 GCF_000690535.1 Cariama cristata | reverse complement strand
TTTACTTCGTAGTTCAGGGCTACTCTGTTGACAGATGATCCATTATTTTCTCGTTTTCTCCCCAGAAGAGCCCGAGACGCGCTCGGTTCACGGACTTAAGCGCCGCTATCTTTCTCACAAAGGCGAATGACAAATCTCTCCGGTTGCCTTCGCTTTTGCTCCGCACTCTTTTCCCGCTCCACAAAAGAGCGGAGATGCCCACCGTCCTCCGGGGCCCCGTTTACCGCTGGAAGCGGACAGCCCGGCAGGGACAAGCACACAAACACACCCGTAA
>NW_009598267.1:0-874 GCF_000690535.1 Cariama cristata | reverse complement strand
GGCAGGTCCTGCTGGATTTGTGTATTTTAAATCTATTTCCTTATTTAAGAAATAATGATCCAAGACCAGCGGATAATCTGTGTCCCATCTCTGCCCACTGCAGTGCTGCCATGTGATATTACTGTATTTAGTCACGGCGCTGTTATGAGACCAGTACAGTCATTAAGCTCTAATTTCTAAAACAAAGATAAAATTACGTGATTAAGATCTAATTAAAGTCTAACTACCAGCACCATGAATCACTTCAGCACACAGTTTAATGGATGTCTTTTGAAGCCATCATGCGTTTTGTTTCCTTCTGTGGCCGGTGATTTCCCTGCAGGGACTGGGTTTGCTCAGGCTGATGTTTGCTTTCGCTGTTTCTGCTTTGGCTGGGGACCACTAAAAATGTTTACATGTGAGCGAGGAGCTCGAAAATCCATTTCTAACCAGACAGAAAATTTCACTTGACAAGCTCGTTCAGATGTGCATCTCTGTAGAAATAAGCGGAGCAGGGAGCATTCCTCGCGCCGACGCCAGCCCCTGGCCCCAGTCTGGGAGCATCATTTCAGCAATGCCAGGTGCTTGGGTGCAATTAGCACGAGCCGCCAGCATGCTGGATGGCTCGGTGACGAGGTGCCTTGTGGCCGGAGCTGCACTAAGTGCCATTAAAACTCTCCTTGTTAGGGAAAAAAAGCAAACAAGAAAACCTCCCTCATAGCTCTCGGACTGTTGACTCTTAAGGGACAGCGCTATAATAATTTTGATGGAGAGTATTGTCATTTTCCTTTTTCCCAGCAAAACATCGCCTGTTGATGTCCCAGGGCTGCCTCTGCCAGATCAACACAAGCATTTTAATGCCATCGTTCCTGTGGCCACAGCCTGCTAAGGCAGA
>NW_009598266.1:72972-94804 GCF_000690535.1 Cariama cristata | reverse complement strand
TAATGCAAAACTATTTTAAGATTTTACCTAATGTTATTTCCCCAAAAAAACAATTCTTCACACAGTGCTAATAATGTGTCAGATAAAGTGCTACTTCTAATACGAACAATGTTCCAACAGAAAATAGAACGAGGTAAGCTACTTATTTCATTAATTCCATCTAACAGAGAAGTTGTATCAACACTTATTTGCAGATGATCTGCTTTTGTTGAATTCTTGGTCTTGCTGCCTTCCCACCTCTGAACAAATGACATGTCATACTTGACCTGTGGCAATGAGAAAACTATTATTTGTCTCCCTACTCCCTACCCCTGAAGGACACCAGAGAGCTCAGTAGCGAGAGCACTCTCCTGGGCTGTGGCAAACACAGATTTAAGTTTCTGGTCTGCAGTTCTCTGACCACCCAAGTAAGGACCTTAACCAGAGAGCCCTGACTATGCAGAAGCAGGTCTCCCTCCACATTTCCCATGAGGCTTTTGTTCATCTGTATAACTAATCCTCTAGGCAGGATCTGGAAACAAGGCCTTCTATAAGCTATGAGGTAAATCAAACCATCAGGTTGTTCAGCTGTTTTCTCTCTCTGTGGCCTAATGTCAATTTTCACACAAACAGAATATTTCCAATATGAGATCTCCTGAGGAAGACATCCTCAAACTGGACCAGACCCTTGCATAAGTGCACTCACCATGAATTTCACAACCCCAATTTCACACCCCTGCTCTGCCTAGTGGAAGCCAAGGGTCTGGGCTGAGTCTCTTGCATCCCAAGGGAATGCTGTTTCATTGGGCTGCTGGTCCTTCTGGAGTCTGGTATGTTGTTTCTTGAAAAAAATCAACTTAGCAAATAAAACTTCTCATACAAATTTTATCAAAACTGATCTCACAACAAATTCAGTAGTGCATAATTTTTCAGTGGAAAAAGTATATTAAACACTGCAGTGAAAAAATTAAACTCTAAAGTTTGTGTTTAGACACTTAAACAAAAGGAGCCTCATTTCCAAAGTACTTGAATACCTACTTCATTGCCTCTTTTGCTAGCTTTTCTTTTAAAAGACGTTCTCTTCTTTCGCCGTGTTGAAGTCTTTAATGAGTTCTACATCAAAAGAAAAAAGAATACATGAAAAGCAAAACAAAATTTAGAAGACAGGCCCAGACAGAGCCCCTTTACGAAGCTCTTCCATGCACGTCCACTTGGAGAATGATAAGAGTATCTGGCACATGCTCAAGATTTAAACTACATGCGCTGCATGCTTTACACTTCCACACCACCGTTTATGGAGAAAGCCACACACGGAGACCAGACTGGTGCTTTGGAACTGGAAACTTTCCCACGCTGTGAGGGGGGAAAAAAGATCAGATGCTCCCATAGACTCACATAACACCACATGTTGTACCTGCCAACCCTCCCAATAGGGGTAGGAGACGCCCGTTTCCCCTTCGGGGCTCCAGTCTCCTGCCCAATCAGGCTCGTCTCCTGGTATGGAGACCACCTGCATAAAGATGTAATAAAAAACATGATAAATGAGATTTTTCATGTTTTTTTTTAGGAAAGAAAACAACAAGTTTTAGCTCTGGCAACCATTATGACTCAACATAACGTAGGCCACCATGGCATATGATGCTGGTGCTGTGGAGTCAGTTCCAGCCTATCAAGAAACTTGTGTAATCATCTGCTAAGGAACAAACTGAATCATCAACATTTAAGGATTTGGGTGAGGGGGGTGTTTATGGGGGGTTTGTTTGCTTTGTTTTTAAATAGCAATATCACTTAACTACACAGGAAACAAAAAAAAAACCACACACATAAAACTGCTTGTATTTTTGTGGAACCTATTAAAATAGAACTCGCATCAAAGCTGTTCTCCAGGCTGGTGATATCCTGCTCAGTGATACTGAACCAAAAGGCATTCTGGTGTAATAAGAACAGTCCAAAAAGGGGATTTCATTTTTTCATTATTTTTATTCAGTAACTGTAAACAAAAGTCTTTGTCGTACCTGCAGGAAACCCTAACTCTTTCCACATGATTGAAATTTTGTGTTAGAGGAAATACTGTCAATATTTTCTCAGTATTTCAACTTCTAGTCTAGCTGTCACCAGGAAATACAGTAACACAGGGAATTAGAAGAAAGTTTCTTGATTTTTTTCTGGTTTCCACTCAACTCACTCAGTTCATTTGTGTCCTGACCTTATTCAAAAGTGTACCGCTAATGAAAAATGTCAGTGACCAGAGGTCATCAAATCCATAAGCAGCGATGTCTGTCCTTAATCCTGCTTGCTAACCAACATTAACAAGAATAGCTACTAGATTCTGTTTAATACCTAACAAGCACTTCCAGAATTTCAAGGTTTCAGTACGACACAGTGGATATGGAAGTTAATGTTTCCACATCTCTGTGAAGTGAAGAAAAACTAACAGCTTGCTAAATCAAATACCTAAAGGCACTGTCTTTTATCACCCAGACCAAGAGAAACCTGCTGTAGAGCACAAGGTCCCAAGCTTTTTGGCACCTCTCTACATTCCTTGTGGATCAGGATACAGACATGACTTGCTGCTTACTGAAAATACTGAACACAAGACAGCTCTGCAGAGCAATTACAGGATATTTGCCCTTTTAGACCACATTTTGAGAAACCACCTAAAAAAGTGTTAGTACTTTTCCCTAGTCTGATACAAAGTGATCTTGAAAGCTTGATAAACCACAAAGACTGCACTGACTATGGAAGTGCATTGGCAATATCATTTGCATGGTCTTTCATTGCCCTGCCTCTGTAATCAGACTGTAGACAAAAGTCTTTACGTCAATAGAAAGGTACAGGATATTACTCTCAAAGTCGCTTCTTGCAGGGGCCTTAGCCTAGTTTCTCAGCCATTCACTGATGAAGAATTCTCTCTGGAGTTGGGCAAAACACAGGACAAAGAGAGGAGATCTAGTCTATCCACAGTCTTGCCAGCAGTCTGCAGAAAGGTCATGGGCATATCAAAACTTTTCCTTATGCTTGGGTCTCTCCAGGTATAAAATTCAAAATACTTACACTGGTAAAGTGCAGTGAATTCTGCTGGCAAATATTAGTCTGTAACTCAAGTTAGGTATTGTACTAGACACGTACTTAACTGTACCTCTTGAAGAACTGTATTTGTTATTCTGCCTCCACAATGGATGGACCTAAACCCAGTGAATTTCTTCTGGAAAAGCCAAAAGACAGTTCAGTAAAACCCTGAATAATTTTTAAAGTATAACTTAAAGAATGTTTAAACATAGTTGTCATTAAATCCCATTACAACATATCTCTTTTCTTGCCCATGGGTGGGGTGGGAAGATGCATATAGCTATATTAGAGAAAGAGTTTTAATCTAAGTCGCAACTCATGATTGTAACAATTTTAATTTCCACACTCAAAAAGGCACTAAAATATGCTACATCGCAACTATGTTATTTCACTTTTTTAAAACATGCCTAAACCTATAGTGTTAAGAGAACCTAAAGCTTTGCTGCAATGATTGCAACTGCATATCCATAGCAGATGAAAGGTAAAAAAGCCGCTTAAACATATGCAGGTTCTCTTTGCAAACATGCAGAAGAATAACAGCCAAGAGTAATCATCAGTCTTCGCACATTGAAGTGAACAAATGGGTGCATACTACCTTGTCCACATAACAAGGTGATGAGTATTTTGTAAATGTATAATGTTATTCAGCAAAGTACTTGATAGCATAGCATACCTTTAAATGGACATCACATGTAAATCCTAACTTGCCTCTAGAGAGGAGACCTCTCCTCTGTGGATGTCAGTTTGGTCATCTTCAAAAAGAGATTTTTTGCATTACTGAATGTTCAGTATAATTCTCAGCAACCTTAGCTAGATGAACAGAAGAATTGGAGTACTTCTTGTACGGTGTTGGGTGGTGTGAGGACCACAGACTATCTCAAGCAAATCCCATAGACCCTTTCAACCTTTTCCTTCACAACATTTCAGCCTTCATTTTCAAAGGCTTTTAGCATGCTCTGTTTCAAATGACTTAAATAACGAACAGCCTCTGGGAAGGTCAATCTTGATCGCCTTCTGGTTGTTCACAAACCACCATCAGACAAGCCAGCTGCACTCAGCAATTGAGGAAATAAAGAAATAAATCCAGAAATATGAATATTCACTAGCACTTTTTCAAGGTCCTCAGAGGAGGAGAAGAAAACACCGTGTTTACTCACCTTGAGCAGAAAAAACTTGGAATTTTACAGTTACTACCTTTGCCTTCCCAAACAGAAGACAGATTAAATCAGTAAGTACCTCAGCCAGCTCCTCCTTATTATCTACTTTTCTCCCACAACACAAGCATATAGCAAGTCCATCCCTAGAGCTAACACCACTTGGGGTACGAACCTTACCTATAACAAAATACCACGAGTCAACAGGGGTGACCTGATTTCACAAACTAGGAGACGGAATTGATTTGAACCCCAGGAAATCAGAGCTGGTATCAAAGTGTTGCTAACACAGTACAGAAACACTGGAAATCAGTAAAGTTACAGAAGTGGCTGACATTATGAATAACATGGAATAGGTGTTGGGAGTTTTCCATTCATGTAAATGGGTCATTACATACAGGGCTACCACCAATTCCAAAGCCATTTGAACCATTCTGAATATTCTTCATCTTGCAATCAATTGCTTGCAAGAAGCAAAAGCTCCCCATTTAGAACTTATCAGCAGAGATTTGTGCTTAACCAATTACATCATGATGCTTTACTACCACAACGTTGCCGGTAATCAGAGGGGGAGTGTGCTCTTTATTCAAGTCCAATATTTGAAAGGTGGTGACCCATGTTGTACAAAATAACCGTGGAAAACCATTTTTGTAGCAATAAAAAGAAAAATTAAAAAAATCAGGGCAAGGTTTTGCTACAAAATGTCATCTTATTTGCTTAAAAGAAACAACCAACAAACAGGATGAAGGCATCACTAAAATCAGTTTCATACAAGTAGGGAATTCAGTACAGGAGTTGCCTGTGACCAATGTAAGTAGTTAATTAGAGCTGAGAAAATATTTTGTAACAGAAAGGCTTCTAGCCAAATTTATTCTGATTGTGGAATATGTGAAAAACAGATTGCTGGTTACACATTTATTTACTATCTGAATTAACAAAAATTTGTCAATATTGTATTTGTATTCTGTGGATTGAATGCAATGAATGTTTCATAGTGTTTACCAACCATTCATATAGGGTGAAGAGTGTCATAATACACAGAAGCAGAGCTGGCCAGAAACAGCAGGAGAAGACAAAATGTTTCCTAAAAAAATAAGAAAACTAGACTTCTGCCAAAAAATCTGAAAACACATCTGAAAGATGTGTCAGTATTTTCTGCAGTAATAATGATGCATTCCCCAGAACTAATACTGCAATGGGTGCTGTTAAGAAGTTTCATGGAAATACGCCCATTGTCTGTGCTAAATATCATTTTGATTTATCTGATGCTTCAATTACTCAAGGTAAGGCTTTTGCATGCTACTGACCATGAATTTCAAGAACTCGAAATGTGATGGAGAGGGAATATTGGATTGAAGTACTTCCTCTCCACCCATGACTCAGGCACACAAAGATATTTTCTTTCAGTGTAACATTTTAAATCTTTATTTAAAAGCATTTTTCCCATGAATTAGAATTGACTAGATCAGATTTATTTTTTTTATTTAAACTTTTCTGAAAAAAAAAAATGGACAAGAAAATTCTCTAAAATTATTACAAGGAAGGTACCCTGCTTTGGCCAAATGCCAAATCAAAAGAAAATTACAAGTATCAATTTCTTTTTAATAGAAATCAAAGAAAATAAAAATTCAAAAGATCGAAGAAAGGCTTCTTTTACTAAGGTCAGACATGGATACCGCTATGAAATACCACATAGGTGCTGAAAATTAACCAAGGAGATTAAGTCCCTGCCAAGGACTCAAACAGATTCTTCAACAAGAGGGGAAAAAAGATTTCTCTGAAGGAGGCTGGAATAAAACTAACATAGAAAGGAGAGTGTGTGGGAAAAATAAAAATGCCAAAGAATCCTTTTTTCTCAGAGTGGAGGTGGCTAGGAATCTTGTTTACTGTCTTTGAATCTAAAAATGAAATAGTAGTATCTTCAGTCGACTTTTTGATTACTCTGTATTTCCCCTTCCCCCCTCTCCCCCTTGTCTTCAATGTCCAGCTTTATTAGAAATGCTACTCATGCACAAATCTGACAGACATATCCCTAGACCGGATCTAAAAACTGCAGAAGTATCACAATTTAGACCTTTATCCAGTTTCATGGGAATAATTTTGTCTTAGTGTCTTGCCTGCAGCCTGAACTTCTCTGCTTCCTGTTGACAGCAAGGACGCATAGCCAGAAAGCCCTGGGTCACTTCCCAAGGATGGACACACTAATGTTAAGAACCACACATCACTACTCTACAAAAACAGCATTCCTGTCAATGGATGAAAAATTACAAGAAAAGGTGAATGGGAAGTTTCAATATCCCAGATGCTGTTCATTTAAGAAAAAAACCAAAAACAAAACAAAAACACAACTTGTTTTGGTGCTTCTGAAACAAAACTTTTACTAGCATTTCTGACTCCCTATTATGTTCAGTAA
Organism: Cariama cristata; assembly: GCF_000690535.1. Taxonomy (NCBI): domain Eukaryota; kingdom Metazoa; phylum Chordata; class Aves; order Cariamiformes; family Cariamidae; genus Cariama; species Cariama cristata. The sequence continues at coordinate 88,189 of NW_009598266.1, read as the reverse complement.
TTGTTTATCTGTTTCTTTCAGTCCCACCTCGAATGAAAACAGACTTGGAAAAAAAAAACCAACAAAAACCAAAATATAAACAAACTAATTCTTGTATGATGTGAATCCTCTTTTAATTTTTGGCCAGCTCCCTTTTGGATAGCTTTTCTCCCTGTTGTTTTCATCAGTGAATTCTCCTCTCCAAGACATATCACATCCATTACAAAAGCTTTGAAGTCTAATGCTTGTTACCTGCAACTAAATGATCACACAGGCTTACTGCTGACACTCAGTAAGCACTGAGGTAAATAAGATATGATTGTTTAAATGTCCATTGATGGCAAATTCAGAGAGATGCCAGTCAAGCCACAGCCAATTCTTATTGCAGTTCAAGTGAACGTTTGTAACAGTTTTTCCCTTTATTTGCTCAGCTCTATTTAATGAAACATGCTTGACTGCCTACAACACAGGGGATTTCTTGCAGAATGCTTGCTGAACTCACAGTTACAGGAACAAATTTGAGCTGGATTTGCTCAGAACAAAAGTCATGTTTGTTGCTAATCATCCCAAACAGGGAAATCTACTGCAGGGCTGGATGAAGGGGCAGGAGGATAAAGGTTCATAATCACCATGGATGTATGCTGGGTTTCAGGGATAGGGACAGGATTGAACAAGCATGCCTTAGTGAAGGAGTACTGAGCAGCAAAGCCAGGTTGGCCCTGCACAGCCATACAGCTTCAGAAACAGACATCAGCATGCAGTTACCTGAGGTTTCTTCACCTTAATGATCCAAGTGGGAGGAACAATGACGGCAGCATGAGCCCCCAGGGAACATGGCTCCTCAATGTGATGTAGCATGAAACAGGTGACTTTGTTATGAAACTGGAAGAAATGGAAAGAGTTGAGTCAATAAGGAGTCCAAGAAAGACAAAGGGGAAGCATGGAGAGGAAGAAGAGGGTGATGGTACAAAAACTGGAGCAATGTTCCCAACTCTACCATCTTCAAGTCCTTCAAACCATGCAGTTTTAGGAACATAAAGCTAAAGATCACCTTCCCTAGCCATGACTTCTTAAAAAAAACAAACAAAAAAACCCCCTAACCTGCCTCCCCCACTCACTCCCCGAAAAATATCACTGCTACTTAAACATAGATCACAGACTGAAGACCACAAGCTAGTCTGATGCAGCTGTATGTATTAAGAGCCCTTTGGCTCTCTGAGCTGTCAGCAGCAGGGCATTGATGGGAGGTAGCCAGCAACTATGTTGTGCAGCAAGACTCTTCTAGAGGACTCATGTCAGCCAGGTGAAGTTACGGTGTCTTTGAGCAAATGCAACAGAAATGGCAAAACTGGGAGTGATTCACAGAGAGGGAACTCTGAGAGCCACGAAAAATTAAATTGCTTGCAGTGTGTCCACTCAGTAAAGCAGCTACCAGTCTCCCTGAGTACTGTGCACTTACCGCCAGCTTGCACCAGGAACAACTGATGGCCACAATCTCTTTACTATGGAAGGAGAATTTCTGCTGAAAGCCCTAGAATAAGCAGGAATAAAATATTAAATTCCTCCTGACTACAAGAAAATTTACACCTTTAACTCTTGCCAGGTGACTGTGCCAGGCTAAATCAGTTCATTGAGGTTCAGCCTCAAAGCTCTTAGATACCAAACAGACTTTTGGGGGACAAAACAATGACAGGATTCATAGAGAAGGTTCTTCAACTGGGACATTTTCACACACACTTTTAAAAATGCTTCTCAATAATCCTATGTTTTTTCTTAGATTTTTGTAGTTAAAACAATGGAAGAAATACAGAAGGAATGTGTATTTTAGTGGATTTCTATAGACCTCAGATTCAGATTTTCTGTTGAACAAAAAATTCTTATTGCATCCTTGTTTGCTCTAAATATAAACAAGAATTTGACTTTTCCTACTCCTAAAGAGGCTTGTGTCACTTCTGCTTGGATTTTTTTTTTTTTTTTAAATCCTTCCCCTAATACCTCTGGTTTTATATTCAGTGAAATTCAAAGAGTAGATTCTTCATAATGATGGTGATTTGGCATATTCAGGTTTAGTAATGGAGCATAGTCAAATGCCTTCACAAATAAAAGCTGGCCAGCTGCTTCTGGCTGGGCACATCTAGTCTGCCATTCAGTGTGGACACAAGAACAGTGACAGTGAGCATGATACGAGTGCTGGAACGGAGGTCTGACACTGGACAAAATGCTCTATTCTCATTCACGTATACTAGTGCTTCTTAATGTTCCTTACAAACCTCACTCTTTCTTGCCCCAAAGCATATCAAAATTTTTTTTTCAGCCCCTCATAGGCATGATATTTTTTGTTTTGTTCTGCTTTGTAACAAGAAGGGGAGAAATTCTTCTCTCTCAAAACCTCCACTAATAAAGCCTAAATTTCGGTACATTAATTCCACAGCCCATCAGTCGTGTGTTTTAAACATATGGACTGAGCAGCTTGTCTGGTTCTGGATGGACTGTTTTTCATTTACTCTAGTAAGGCATTTGGCTTTTAGGGAGTCATTAGAGAAAATGATACAACAATAAAAACATATTAATGACAAGCAGCAATAAAACACTTTTCTTCCTCAAATTGCTTTACAAATGTGAGCTAATTCTTCCTAAGGATACATATTTCAGTTAAGATAGCAAATATTTGAAAGTTAGCTTTACAAATAAAGGAACTGATAAAATAAAGTGATTCACTGCAGGTCACAGTGAGATTTGATGGAGATTATCAGGTCAAAACATTTGAACCCCACATATCATCTCTTCTGCCTTCTCTCAGTGAGAAAGAAAACTAAAATTCAGTTATCTCACTCCTGGGTCATGCAAGGAGGCCTTCTGCATTTTAGAAATTTTGGGACAGAAAATTAATTTCGCCTTTGTGAGAATATTGGCCTGACAATACCTGATTAGCCCTGATTCACTGGCACCCCTTTCCTGTACAACAGATGAAATCCCATGCTGTGAGCTGCTCCTGCAGAAAGAAGTTGTGCATACCAGAGGAAACATATTTGCAGGAAAAGAACATTTGAATCCCCAGTTTGTGTTGGTGATTACAATCTGTGTAAATAATCTGGATCAAAGTCAACATTAATATAGACAACCATGCACACAAATAGAGCACATAGGGATTACTAGCTCCAATATGTTTTGGTTATATTCTCAAGTGTATTTATCATTAAAGAGTATTTTCACATCACAGTTAGGGTACTAGTAATTCTTTTGTATGTATTTTCCTATGATATTTATTCCCTTTTTAATATTTTCTGAGATATTCCAATGCAACATTACTGTAGGAAAGCCAGGTATTATTACAACTCGAATACAGACAGCAACAGAAGCACTTGGATAGTCATCTCTGCTAAAATAACGAAGAACTAGAAATGCCTTTCAAGTATTAGAAATTTCAATCCTACCATTATATGCAGGGAAAACATACAGCTCTGCATCAATCCACAGGCCTTTAAAGGGATCAGTAACAGAAAAAGACACTGTAGCTGCACGCCACATGTGTACAGTGGACACACTACTTTGGACGCCACAAAGTAAAAAGAAATAAAGTATCTGTTCAGCATGGTGGTCCAAGATGCGTTCTCAGTCTCAGAAAATCCCTAAGCCACTGGTAACTGGAAGTATATGAAGAAAGGATCACTTTGCATTCATTCTTAAGCTTCTATTACTGCACATAGACATGAACTGGATGCCAGGCCACATCGTCTGAACATTCTTAGGTTGCATTACATAAAGAAAAAAAAATAATCTAATTTCTCTGATGATCCCAGGTAGCAAACAGCTAATAATGGCTAAAAGCTACAAAACTTTTTTCCTGTCTGCAAGAGAAAGAAATGTTCTGAAACATCATGAATACTGTAAAGGATGTGGTTTGGAAGCATTTATGCATTTATTTACCATCTTTTCCAATACAAAAGCTATGGAGGATTACAGAAAAACCTAATAAGTGACATGTTTGAAACAAGCAAAATGTAGTTGTTCTCACAGCATGTAGTTAAGTTGGGGAATTCCTTGCTGAAGGATGTTGTAAATGCTACAACTTTACAGGAATTCAAGGATCAACTAGACAAGATCGCAGGAGAGAAAGTTATCATAGGCTGTTAAATATAAAAGCGTCATTCCTGGAAATTCATGAGGCAGAAATTCTTAAAGGCCAGGAGACTGTTTTCGGGATGCATTGCTAAACACCTGCTCCATCTTATACTTTTTCTGTAATAAGCCACTGTTGAATATCAGGCTAGATGGTACTTTGTCTTAAGGGATATGGCCGTCCTTCTATTACAGTCTCCAGTTCCAAAAAAAAAGGGGTATCATCACAAGTAGACAGAAATAGATTGTTTGGTTCCACCTCAGTCAGCAAGATTTTGAGCAAAACTTTCCAGGGCCCCTTCCTTGGCACTGATTTCTGTACATAGTACTTTCACAGTACACCAGTGAAATCACCCCTGGGAGGAAGAAGAGAAGAAAACTGAAGGCTAGATGAGACCATATAAGCTGTATCCACACTAGCAAGTAACATGTAACAGTGGTAGCACAGACTCCATTGCTACTGAGGATGCTACACACAGAAGTCTTCAGAGAATTTTACTTCGGACTAGCTGTAGTCTAGTCCTGTGGACTGAATGCCCATTAGTAGCTGCAGAGTTAACTCTCAAATAAGTTTAATCCAAAAGAAATTCAGTTCATTTGCCACAAGATTGTTCCATGTGAGAACCATGGCGAGTGATGACAATCAGGAAAATTCATTCCAAACTGCATTTCAGACCTAAGGGGGAACACTGACATAGATACCTCTGTGCTCCAGCCCTCAGGAACTGTCAGTCATGGTACAGAAGACACACAAAATAAAAAGCCACAAAGCCATGTTAAGGATGTTGGGAGCATTGATTCCTTTCCACTGGCTTATGATTTAAAGCATAAGATGGGTATATCCTAAATAGTTTCTTTATTTGAACTGTTATTAGTGACCATTAAAATACTTAACTATGCAGTTCCAGCCATGGGATAGTACTAATATTACACAATGAGATCTATCAGAATCATTATATAGTCCGTGAATAAAATTTTCTTTTATTGCTTTAAATTTACTGCCATTCCATTTCAATGATAATTCCCTTTTTCTTGCATGACAAGAGAATATAAAAGATGGTTCTCACTCAGAGGTATAAGAAATGTAATAGAGGAGCACGAGACAGAGAAGTATTTTGCTGTAATAGGAGACTGCTTGGTCAATAAATGTAAAGGGATTTTTTTCCTTGTTATCATTTTCCATAATCCTTTCTGTTTCTTGACAAAGAACAACTCTACTACAATTTTTATTTAAGGGGAAAACTGATTTCCTCTGAACTTCTCCACATCAGTCAGAGCTGATAGGAATTTCAGGATGGACTGGTCATGTTGCCCACGTGAAAGTACCCAGCACAGGTTTCGGTATGATATCAAAGGCAATATCACTGCAAAGTCTTACCCTAAGAATGCTGTACGCAGAATGCCCTGCTGCACTGATCCCATACTACTTGCTATAAAAGGGCATCACATTTTTATTGCATGTCTCATTGCAGCTGGTAACTGGTGATCTACATCAGTATCCAGATACAAATCTGGTTTTCCTCCAACTTAAGTGCTGTGTCATGGAGACTAGACAGTCTTTCTTACTAGTTGATGCTAAGAGGGAGGCAGAAGTATAATATACTGCTAAAGAAAATAAATTAAACCCCTATGTTAATTTATTTTTTAAATATCTGTCAACAGATTTCAGGGGTTCATCATATTTCAGAAGAAAGGTCTTCAGTAGCTAAGATACTTCTTACCCCTTTTTATATCTTTTTAGAAATAAACTTTTACAATCTATGCAGCAGAGGAAATGTGAAACAGCCTCAGAAGTCTTGGAGTCTGCCAGGGCAGAAAGAAAGCAACAGTCTTTCATTTTGCAGAAGTCTGAAAAAAAAAATTGGCCATCACAATTTTGGCACAGAGGTTTGCCATATTAGCATAGGGTTAGCTTAATGAAGAAAGAAGCTCCAGGAGCCACAGTCTTCCTCCTCTTCATTTTCAGCAGCCAGTGCAGCACAATGTCCCAGGACACATGATGTGCTCACTCCTGCAGATGCAGCTGCCTTTTCTCTTCCCTCATAGTAATCAGGGCCCCTACCACTCAACATATCAGGCTTTTCATCAGCCCTTAAGAGAGGCCAAGTGTTTAGGACAGAAAAATATCAGTGACTAGAAGGTCCTACTGGCTACCCTGAATTCGTAAGTGCCCAGGGTTGCGCTTGTGCTGCACTGGGAATCTTACCTTTCCACACTGCTTACATTTCCCTTCCTGCCTCCGCCTGTGCACCCAGTGATGTCGGACAAAGTTCTGCAAAAGATGGACAAAAAGATACGTTATAGGAAGCAATGGCAGCTTGCACTCAACAGTACTATCTGTGTGAAATTGTTTTACAGACAGCAAAGAAAAGGTCCCTTCAGCCAGTGCAATAATTTCTGGAGCAAGATGCAGCAGTCCCCACAGGAAACCCCAGACACAACCAAAACTGGAGGAGGAATAAGGATGAGATGGTGTTCTTCATGTATGTTGAAAGGCAACCAGAACTACTCTCTCAGTACTCTTCTAAAAAAGAAGAAAGTTCATTAAATGATGCAGAGATACTCATCATCAAAACACAGAGCACAGAAATGCCCAAACACTGCAAGGCCCTGCTCTATTCTGCTTGGAAAGACAGCCTTATACTGCAAAAAAATCACAAGACAATGCAGGAGAATGGAAGTAGGGGAGGAAGGAGCAGCCATTGAAGCAATCTTTTCTCCCTCTTTGGACTACTTACATCCTGGATGGCAGCAAGAGGCAGGCAAGAGATAGGAGGGTGAACAGGAGTGCTGCCTCTGCTTCTGTGCAGGCAAGGGGGTTAGAAGGGGTCTGCCTGTGCCATGCTCTTACACTAGCCAACATTGAACCATTGATGTGGTAAGGAATTGAGCTACTTCTGGTAAGAGCAAGTTGGCCACCAAATGAACTATAAAAGTTATGAGGCGTTTTTGAAACACTGGCTTCTAACTATGTAAAACAGATGTATTAATATATCAATAATAACAATAAATACCTACCACCTTCAAAAGAGCTCAATTCATACAGTAGTTGGAGGCAAATCAAAGATTTTGAATGTGGGGGGGGGTTTCTAAAAAAGAATCTTAGAGCACTAGAGATACTTCTAGGGAAAAGAAAATGAAGGGAGAGGCAAGTGGAAAGAGAGGGAAATAGAGAAAAAGTTTTAAAAGGTCAGGAAGAAAAAATAAATGCTACCAAAGAAAAAATACAGAATAGCTGAATGAATGGGAAAGAGAGACAACAAAAAGATGAAATGGTTTCTGTCAGTCTAAGTAATGGAGTACTTCAGTTAGAATTCATTTCCCATGAACATGTCCCACTGGGAACAAATACACTAAGACGCCTCTGAATCTAAAAGCATTGCTGCACCTCCACACCAGGTAGATCAGCACACAAATCAAATGCAAAGCAATCGTCGTTTGTTCATTACTTACTTCTCTTGGAGATCTGGAGCCTCCTTCTCGAAAAGTCGGTTTGCAGCGAAAATTAATCTGGCATTAAAATAAAGCTGTTAGAACTGAAAGTGAACTGAGAGAGAATTTATTCCAACATGTTGATCTACATCAGACTTCAAAAATATTTATTATCTATTAAAATATTAGCTTCACTAGCTGAAAAAAGTAACTTACCTGGATGCCAGAAAAATATCTTTTCATATACCATAATTCTCCTTGCTTGGTCTCTACACAGCCCTCATCTTCACTAATGCTACTGCTACCTGCTCAGGTCAACTGTTTAAACTGTCTCCCCCTTGCCTAGAAGAAAATGGTTTCATCTGTTTTTTCTGAAGAAGATCATTTGCAACCAAAGTAGACTTAAACTGAGGTCTTAAAATAAGAAGGGAATTCTTTCCTTAAAATAGGAATTGGAAGTCTAACTCCGTAAGACCTTTTTGCACATCCCAGCTTTTTGTCTCCATAAAAAAAAAAAATCTGTGCAGAAATCTTCATTCACATGAAGAACTGTGCAAATTATCCTAAATTTCTATTTTTTGCTTAGATCAGGCTGTTTTTATCCACCGCCACACCCACAAAGCACTTAGGGAGCACTGTGCCTTGTGCAGCAGTGTTGCTTCCTTCAGATGGGAGAGGAAAGACAAAGAGGGCAACAGGAGCTTCCATGAATGGAAAACATTTTTAGGAAGGTGAAGAGAAAAAGTATTTAACAAACAACAAGGGAATCCTACAAGAAAAAAAAATTCTTTTGAGAAAAGAAAATCCATAGAAATAAGAGCAGGGGGGTTATAGAGAGAAAATAGATATATTGAAGAGCGAGGCATGGGAAAAAGCCAAAGGATATGTGAGGCAAGGATGCACTAAGCTTGAATCTATTTCATTTAAGTTGACTGTCCTTCAAAGAACAAAACACTTAAGGATATTGCACAGCTATATTTTTGTTATGAAGCTAGAAGGACAGTATTCCCCCAAATTTAAATACAATGTTTCCCGTTCACATATAAATAAGTTCTTCACTCACTTAATAATGATCTCCACAATAATAGCTCAAGCAGGGGGGAGGGACACAGGACACAAACAAAAAAACCACACCCAAAAAGAAGTAAACAAAATACTTATTACTTAAGAAGAAACAAAAGACATAGCAATGTTAGTCTTCCTCCACTGCTCTTCACCTGGAATTGCAATTCATGGTTTCACTGCTGAGTCGTGGCAGGCTGGAAAGACCTCCAGCTTATCATTATTTTACTTACAACTTACACCTTTGCAGAGAGGGCCAAGCAGAAGACTCATGTGCCACTTTTAAACTTCACAGGGTTTAAGAGGGATGCAGACTTCACAACAACCCTCTGCCAAGAGGCGAGTTTCATGGTCTGCGGAACAGCATAAACAAGCTCAACAGAATGGGTTTTATCTAAGTGCTCATTTGCTCCAGCTGGCAATGCCACCAGCTCACTGGGCTATGGAGAGTCAGCACTGCTGCTGATGGAGTCATGAAAAATTCACTGGTAACATTTTGTGCTGAAAGTGTGTGCTAATGCTAATTTTGCTGTGGGTAAAAGCATCGAGGGTGGAAATGGTACCTTTCCAACTTGGTATTACGGCAATCACTGTGACATTTGTCAACACAAGACCAAATACTTGGAAAGGAAAAAACTCTTTCCAAAGGGTTGCTGCTATAAATTTGTTATACATCAACTTCCTTTACGAAGAACAGCATTGTAAAACATATAGGAGTGAAAATGAAGCTCTAATGAAATCAATGGGGAAATTCCCACTTTTTTTTTTTTCAACACATATCCCACGAAGAACAAAAATGGTGGAGAGAGACTTCTTTGATGCATTACCAGTTAGCATAATGAATACAAATCACTGATGGGAAGATTGACATCAGTGATGGATGTTCTGTAGGCGCTTGGGGGTGACAAGGGCTACTTGAAGGAACTGAGAAGCAGGGCAGGTGCTCACTGAAACAATGGTGCTATAAAGGAAAGGTTTGATATTTTCAATTTTAAAAATAAGAACTTAAATTTCTGAAGTTTTGAGAAGAAAACAGTATAGTCTAGTATATACAGTGAAAAATATTCATAGTAGCAGCTTATGCTGCATGGCTGGTAATAAGTATAGCTGTCATAAGATGAATTATGCTGGATTTAGTTGAGGAATTTTGAAAGATCATTTTTGTACATGACAGGACACCACATTTTCGAGCTTCAGTTTTCAATATAGAAGTAGAGGGAAAATATTTTTTTAATATAAAAAATATGAAAGCATTCCATGTTTTTATGTTGTTGGGTTTTGATTGTTCGTTGGTTTGTTTGGGTTTTTTTAAATGGTTCACAGGATTTGGACAAATCTATTTTAAAAAATAAGCTGGAATTTTAAGTCAACTCTTTAAACAAATATATTGTTAAAACAGCTATGAAAACCTAATTTGGCATATGCTGTTTTCCAGACTGAAACCTCAGTAAAATTAAATGAGTGTTGTCCACATCAAGCTCCAGAAGATGGCAATGTCTTACCTTCTCTAACTGCTCCATGCAGGCATTGTGGACCACAATCTTGCAGGCAGCACACTTCCTCCGCAGAGCAGATTTCTGCAAGAGGAAAGGGAGGTACGTGTGCATGGAGGTGTGCTATTCCCAGGAAGAAAAAAAAGTTAGCTGTGAAACAGGAGATGTTTCTCTCCTTATGCAACATAGATTTTTTTCTTCTATTGGTGCTCTCAACTGTTCTACATATTGACAAAAGGTCTGAAGCTCTTCCAGTTAAGAATTGGACTTTGTGAAAAAACACAGAGCCACAGTACTCCAGTTTGTGAACTAGAAGTAAAACCCTCCCTTTAGGTAGCAGATATGGCTGTTACCGGTGCAGATCATCACTCTAAAAGTGAGCAGCCTACAAAGATGATGAGCAGAGCCAGCGAAAAAAAAGGAGAAAAAACATACATGCAAATCAGAGGACTCAGACCAGTTTGGAAGAGTCTGTCATTTCATGCTTATCAGGTAATATGTAATTTGATGGACCTGACCATTGTCTTGCAGAAAAATACTTGGGTTCTTGAGTCATTTAGCAGAGAATGATAACTTTCTCACAGAATGTTGTTAACTGCTTATGAAATGTTACAGCAGGGACAAAATTCTCAACCTAATTATACTGGTTAGTTTTATTAATTTCAGTAGGGTTTCAGAATAATTTCCATTGAATCCCCTGGGCCAAAGCATATCAAAGGCAAGAGAATGCATCCAGAAGAGAGAGAATGTGTTTACTTTTTTTTTCCCTTGCATATACTCAATTTAATAAACCAGATGGAATTAATTTTCATAGAAGTTTAACTTATAGACTTGTGCTTGAGGGATAGAAAATTTATAAACACATGGTAAGATGAGATTGATTTGCTTCAGATTTTTGCATTAAATTTATTCATGTTCATTTAAAGCTCCAATAAATTATTTCTTTAGAATATTCAATATATTGTAAGTAAACTCAAGAAGGAACAGGGAACACAGCTTCGGCTCCCTTTATAGAATAATTATTATAATTTTACTGATTCTTATAATTATGAGTCTCAAATTACCTAGATACATCCTAACTGTATGCATCCACATGTATATGGAATGTTGTTCTAAAGTTTTGCCTGAAGAATCATGACATTGTATAACAGACTAAGCTTTCATGTGTTCTGTGACTTAAGTTTAAGTACGTTTTTAGTCTCTGTGTTTAGCAAGAGGAGCAAGACGACGTAAAGGAATTGATCCCTAAGATGAAAAACTGCAAAAAACACACAGCAGCTTACAAGCAGCTATTTATTTTTTTTTAATACCTTGCTTTTTAAGTTGTTCTTACGATTTTTGAATTCTGGAGGCATAGCAAGTAGTTACAACCACTTATAGTGAGAGGCTAGTAAAAATTCAGACTATTTTTTCCATTACTTCTAATTTCTTTGATTTATCATGAAATGTCAACTCCGTATTCCAGAGGTTATGAGGTAATGCTCTGTATAGGCTAACATTTTATGCAAAATCTGTGCAGCTACAGCTTAATTATTTCTCACCAACTCTCCATTGAAAACCATTTGATCTTAAATAGCCTACATATAAAAGAACTAAGTCAAAGGAAGACCAGGACAGGCGTGGAAAGATGCAGTGTCTTCCAAAGTTTCAAACTGGAAAAGCATTAGCCTTTTGACAGATCAGGTTAAGCTAACTGCAACTAAAGTTAATTGGCTTTTCATTTTCATCTCTAGTTCTTAAGATGATGAAAGCCCCTATAACACTGTAACGTGTTATAAAGACAGATATCATTTTCCCCAAAGGGAATCAATACGCTAGTACCTAGAACTGTAAAGAATCTTAAGTCAGGTCAAGCAAAGGCCAGGCAATTAAGAACTGGGTAACTTTGAACTCTGCAGCTTCCTGAATATGACTCAACATCTCCAGGTCTACTGGCTGGAAAAGACTGTCACCACGAAGAGATTTCTTTCAACATTCCCAGATGAAAGTGTTAGTCAGTGGGTCTAATTCAGCAGCTGCTGCAAAAAGTCCTTCCAGCTCCTAGAGAGATACACCTCTAAAGATAAGATGCAGCCTTGCAAATCTTATGCAACATATTATTAAATTTCCAGGCTACTTTCAATGAGCTAAATCATGAGGAAGCATTTACTCAGCTTTAAAAAGACAGACTTCTATTAAGAACATAAAAACAGTTGTACTGGGTCAGATCGAAGGCCCACTCAGCAAAGCAAATCAAGTCTCCAGCTTTTGTCAAAACCCAGTGCCTCCAGACTAATATAAACGTGGGGCAAACACACAATGACAATTCTCTTGAATATTACCCCACAATCAGCATCCTGTTAATGTTGGGGACTTTGCTTCTGTACTCTTTGTAAGCAAGTATAGACTTCCCAGGTTTGGCCTTATCGTTATATGTCATAAAGTAATCAGTTTGCTTGAGAAGTTATTGGGGATGGATATTAAATTGGAGCTATGGAAAGCTCTAGTAATTTGGATCAAAGTGCCCCAAAAACTGGGGGTGATTAGTGAATCAAAATACTTTGATTTGGATCAAGTGATCTGAGGTATTTTGTTTCTGTGGGGGTTTTTTGGGTTTTGTTTTGGATTGGTTTTTTGTTTGTTTGGGGTGGGGGGGTGTTTTTTGTTTGGGTTTTTTTGGTTGTTTTTTGTTTTGTTTTTTTAATAAAAGCAAAAAGATGGTATTGCAAAGAGTCACAGGCAGTATCCACAAACACACCAGAGAAGAGAGACTCCCCTTACACTTTGCAGCCCACGGGGCAGGAAGGTCCCCTTGAGCATTGATTCAAAGCTAGGCCTTGAACACGGGATCCCCACACTCTCACCAGGTTTCCTAAATACCAAGATAAAAGGTTTTTCTTCTCTTCTACTGGAGTAGTTTAACTGAAATACTAGGTGAAGAGTTGCTGAAGCAGACTGGAAGTATAACAGTGACTCACCAGTCAGAAAAGAAACACATGTATTAGAGATCAATCCAGTGAAACTTCTTCATACACGGTAGAAAAGCTTTAGTAGGAGAAGGTAAACCTCAAATATTCTCGGGTAGAAGGCAAGCACTTAAATATAAGCACACTCATTGTTGGAGTACGTTCAAGACTGAAAAATTCAGGTCAAATCCTAGTAGTGATTAAAATCACAAAAATTTGATCAGACCCTACTCTCAGAGACCCCAGCAAGTGATATATTCACGTATGTAAATAAAATAGGCTCCTTTCTTTGAACATTTCTGAAATCTCAATATTCTAACTTTTTTTCCTTTTACCGTGTTAATAAAGCTACTCATTACATCTGTTATCACTGTGTAAATAATCTGGGTCACTCAAAATTGTTTGGGGTTTTTTTCCCAAGCAATAAAGTCTTTAACCAGCATCCTTTTGCATTTCTTCTGGAGCACAAGTAACAACAACAGGAAACAAGTCAAACTCCCAAGCGTCTGAGTACTGTATCAGCCTGAAGTCAGGCTTGTTACCTCAGAAAGAGAGAAGAAAATCTGAAAATAACTCACTGAGAATTTAACTTGGCAGCTTTCCTCTCCCAGGTAGCAGAGGTCCCCAGAAACATTTGTTTCCAGCCACAGATGCTCTCCGTTCACAGCATTTTCCTGAGAAAAGATGATTGTTAATCTGGTTTGTGAAATTCAGCCACATGAGTATAGAGAGAAAAAAAAGAAATAAATCTGATTTTCACCAGAAATTTAGAAAAAGAAAAAAAAAAAAAAAAACAACACAAACCAAACCACCACACAGTCACGTGTTGTTTTGTTCTTCCACAACACAAAGCCATAACAGTATTACCCCTAGCTGACCACTCCAGCTTAAAGGGTGCTTGCTGATTATACAATGAATGACGTGTCACCAATCAGAACCAAAATATTTTTGTGTACAGTTCAGTGAAACTTTGCCCATGTTCTTCCCACATGCTGCATAGTTTAACTGGGACTCTAGATTTCATATGCATGAGTTGTAGGCAGAATTTTAAAGAAACAGAAAAATCAAGAGAGATGAAACAAAAACATGACTACTGAACTTCCAATTGGAGAAGACCAAAAATTTAAGAACCGGACCCAGAAGTGCAAAAATAACATACTGACTGTAGCTTTAGGATGACAGGACAGTTTAGACAAGGAAAAATGCTTTCTTTAAAATGGCTGGATCAACACTGTATGTTTATGAAAACATCAACAAAACATTAAGTGGCCAGGAGAGACCAGACTTCAATTTTATACCTGAAAGAATGTTATATTCAACTGAGAACACTCTCAAAAAAAAAACCTTCTACCTCGCACACTGTTAACAGGGTAACACCTGACTTTTTTTTTTTTTACAGTCTCATTTGACCAAATCTGTACCTGAACTCTATAAAAATTCTTGTTCTGATGAAATATGGTTGTAGAAAGACTACAGTTTTCACCCAACTGTTATCCTGGCTTGACTAAAAAGCCTAAGAAGTCTACTGTACACTTGAGCAAAGTGAATAAACAGGATTTCTGTTCAGCCAGAATTAGAGCATGATGGAAAACGCTTTGACAGTCTCTGACATTTGGTTCCCACACTGCAGAAATCACAAATGATGACGCTTACCAAACAGATGGCGTCCGACAGCAGGATGCTCTGAAATAGCCATCTTGGTTAAAATAATTTATTTTAAATACCACTGACAGTTACAAAGTGATGAAAAGAGAAAACTGCTCTTGCCATGCAGATTACTTAGGTAAAGCAGAGAACAGAAGTGGCAAAATCCTTTGCCTTCTACAGTGTGAGTACATCCGCAAGAGCCTAGACCTATGCAAGTCTGCATGCAGTGCCTACCAGAACTATGGTGTTCACTTCAAATAAATCAAGAGGACAAGAACAAGATTGGTTTGTTGTTTGTTGGGGTTTTGTGGGGGGTCGTCCCTCCCCCTCCCAGTGAGTGGTCTGCCTGTCCACAGGCCTTCTAACTTCATCAGAAATGTTCCCATTGATGTCAGACTCAGTCTTATCCCTCTGCACAAGGGGCCAGATGAGAGCAAGTCTTGGATTCCAGTCTACAGCCATTGCACCCTGACCAATTTTCATGTAGTGGCACACTGTTCTATACCTCCTTTTCTTCTTATCTGTCTGTCCACCTGAACG
>NW_009598266.1:61895-72941 GCF_000690535.1 Cariama cristata | reverse complement strand
GGAAAGAGTTTTTCCTAAACGATATAGTTCAGGGCATGATAGTTTAGGTGAGGCTTTTTTCAGCACTCTTATAATGCAAAGTATCTTTTAAGGACTTGAACTAGCTTAAGAAATTCTTCAAGCCTTACTCAGGTAGTAAATTATTCAGATTGTAAATTCTTTCCCTTCAAGTTTATCCTTACATTAAAGCAATTTTCTCTGGCAAGACTATATCAGTTTTACAGCACTTCATGGAAGCCTAGTCACATCATACTAATAAAATTACTATGCCCACAGTATTGCCCAACATATTAACTTCCTGTCTAGTTTATGAGAAGCCAGACAAGAAGACCAAAGCAGGAGGATATGAGCTCATCAAAGACTGTTTGACTTGAGCACATTCTCTGCTGACAAAACAGTGCGAACTCAACATTATAACCCAGAGCTAAATTTTATAGCTCATAAAAGATGTTTAGGAAGGATCAACTATGAAAGCAAAGTAAGAAGCTCCTGGGACATAATTTTTAATGAGGAATCAAAATTACATTAATAAAATAGATTAAACACCCCTTCATTCAGACCATGTCCACATAACTTGCCATCCAGGATGTCTAAAGATAGTGGCCTATTTCTACAACCCAGTTTAGACTGATGGAGTTTCTTCTCTGTTGTTCCAGACTATCATAGATTCACATGCCTGACTTTGCATCACAGTGTAAATAAAATCAGTAAGTAGTCTACAAGGATGACCTTTATAGCTCATGCTACGATAGAGTTCTGACAAGACTAGATAATAAAAATGTAAATAACCTGATCCAGTATAAGTGGCACACCTCCAGATACCTACTGCTACAAACAATTTCACAGCACTGTGTGTGAAAACTCACAATTTCAATTTCAGCAAACTGACATTTGAAAAATCTTCTTTCATTCTGAATCAGAGCAAAGAGCTGAGACTTCCCAAGATGAAATGGTCACCCTCAAAAAGCTTTGCCTGTCAATTACTTCGTCTCAATAAGATCAAATGGAATGATTTGAACTTCACTGTTTTAAATTTTACAGGGCACTGTCATTTATACGACAAGACATTCTATTGCCACTTATGAAAATCAAGATGACATAGTTAAAGGAAAATGCTTTGACCTTTTCCAAGCTCAATTTTTCATTCAAGTTCTAATAGGAAATTTTGACAAAAAATCAATACATTCCTAGGCAGAATTTTGACTTCAGCAAACCAGTATTTTCTACTCCAAAATTTACAGGCAGTATTCCACAATGTGCTGGACAAAAGGGTACTCCATCTAGCAGCACATAAGCTGACAGAGGTCACTGGAATCACCTCTGGTATGAGCTTCTGTTTAACACACAACTAAAGCACAGGAAAGGCTACATCATCACTTTTATATTTTGACACAGATATTTTTCCACAACAGTTTTGAGTTCAGCAACCTTTTCATAAATAATTTGTCAGCTTGGTTTATTTTGCACTTGATGTCTTTATGTTAGTTTTATGAGTAAATGGCTACTAAAGAGGCAGTCATCCTCTTTCTGTCCCTGACCCCTTAAGACCCCAGGCCATTTTCCTCATGCTGGATCTAGTGGCTGTGAAGCTACACATGAATCAGTTCAACTGATGGAAAAAGTAAACAGATAAATTTATCTACCAAATCAGCTAGACAAAATTATTCACCTTGTGATCACATAACTGCTGGATCTGACACAAGGAGTGGTAGGTGAAAGGAGGGTTCAATGAGACCAATGTTTTTGCTACCAACTCAGTGTTAGAGCAGCTTAGCTGATCTGTCAAATCATGCTTTTAGGGTGACATGCTTTGCTTTGACTTGCTATGTTGAAAAGAGATTCTGTCCATCATTCTGGATAAACCAGCAATGACTGAGGCCTAATATTCTGCAGTTAGAAAGAGAATTGGGAACTCTGTTTCCTTGCCTGGCTTCCCAGCCCTTGCAAACGTGTGAACTCATTGTCCTGTGAAGAGAAAGAGCCCCTGCTCACTGAATCGGAGGCAGCAGTGCTTTCCTAGCAGATGCAGCCTGCCTCACAGGGGACACACGAACTCAGTATGGTCTCCCAGATGGAGACCTCCCATTTGATTGCTCCTGATCCATTACCACCTTAATAGCAAACAAAAATAATTTCAGTATAGCAAACATTCCTTGCATATGAAACAAAAACCACACACAATGCCCCCTGAAGTGAAAAAGAAATAAGAATTCAAGGACTAGGAGTTTGAGAACAATGTAATTATGTATGGGTGACCATAACTTGCTGTGTACATTTCACTAATTCAACTATGTTTCTTCTCTTAAGTGCCCCAGCACAGTTAAATGACAGAGCAAGTGTTACTATTTTTTTTAAAGTCCTTAAGTATCTCCATACCTCACTGTTCTTCAGGCTGCAGTTAGCATGCTTTCAAAGGCAACGCAGATAGACTCAAGTAATTTCATTCACCATGTCAAGCAGCTATAGGTAGTCAGCCAAACAAATACACCAGTCGGTCCAACTTTCTAGTTTAACAGAGTTGTAACTCCACTTGCAATGGGAGGAATGGAGCTCTCCTCCACTCTTGCTGTGACTGACATTCTCCAAAAAATTATGTAAGATAGATTTCTAAAATAAGGCATTAAGAAATTTTTCCCGTTGTTAACACTCCAGTGAGAGAGATGAATCTTCTTACAAGTATACTTTTGAGTGATAACTTCTGATTAGTGTAAAATTAGTTCTCAATCTAAATTTAAACAAATATCTTTGGGACCAAAAATTATTAGCTTTAGTCCTTTTCTTTATGGGGTCACTATCGAGAAGAAACAAGTTTGTTTGGATGTCTTTTTCCCAAATGCCTTTGTCTCATGTTTGGCTTGTGTTTTATCTTTAACTCTGGAATTTCAGAGTTTGTAATGCTCACGTTGCAAACAATAGCAATGTCCCAAATGTTTCTCTGTTGATACATTTTCTCAATTTTAACTCCACCTTAGCACATTTTAATTCAGGAATATTCTTCATGTAGAAGTCACCTTTTCTTTAATTATTACAAATGTAGTATGTTCATATAAAACAAAACATCATGGAGATATAGTACAACATCATTGCTTCAAAAAACTTGAAGATATGTAGGCTCCAACTTTCAGAACTGTTTCTGGGTGTTCAACTTCTAGGTCTAGGTTCACCACATTCTCTAGCTTTTTCTGCCATTCTCCTTCCCCCTACCATGCTTTCCAACATCGCTCCATGAGTTGCCCACTCCTTCATTCTCTGCTGAGCTTTTGAGATTCTTGTTACCATCATCTGAAAGATCATCTGTATGCAGAAGCAGAATAACTGCGTTTGTCTTCATGGAGGAGCAATGTCCAGGTGCTATCAACTGAGCTGATGTTCTTATGTTCTCATAAACCATGATTTTGGCTGACAATAGCTTAACTTCAGTCCTTTTGGCAGCAACAGGAAAAAATATCCATGCCCCAGGGTTCTTTTTTTCTCATGTGAACATCTGATAGTGTTCATTTCTTTTCAACTGAATATTCAGTTCCAAATTACAGATCTTAGTCTTGCAGACACTCTAACGGAAGGGAAATATCCTTCAGTGTAAAAATCAGTATAGCTATTAGGAATTGATGATACAGAAGCCAAACCATTCATATGGAAAAGAAATACACTTATCTAGATTAACGAGGGGAATATTTCATATGTAGACCACATATTAGTGTATTAACATGTATGTTAATTATCTAAAGTGTAGTATATCATTAGGCACTTACAAACACTTACTGACCATGAAAGTAAGTGGACCGCACTACTGACTAATGCCACAAAGACGCAGAATATAATGGAACAGACTCATTGCAAAGTCACATCTACTGACTATAAATAGCTCACTGGTACAGGCCACCTCACTGTCTATTTATCTAGCCCATATTCCACCAGTTTGTCTACAAGGATGTTATGGGACATAGCATTGAAAGTCTTGCAAAAGTCGACATAACAGCCATTGCTCTCCCCTCGTCTACCAAGTCAATAATTTAATTATAGAAGGCTGTCAGGTTGGTCAGGCATGATCTCCTCTCCATAAATCCATGCTGACTACTCTCAATTAGTTTCTTATCCTTAATATTTTTGGAAATGGCTTGCAGAAGGATTTACCCCATCACCTTCCAGGAATCAAGGTGAGTCTGATGAGTCTGTAGTTCCCTAGGTCCTCCTCCTTGTCCTTCTTGAAGACAAGATTGACATTTGCTTTGTTCTAGTCTTCAAGAACCTCCTCTGATCATCATGACCTTTCAAAGATGACAGACCATTCTTGCAATGATTATCAGCCAGCTCCTTAGCACTTTTGTGTGCATCTCATCAGGTCCCATGGACTTCTGTATGTTCATTCTAAGCATTCCCTAACCTGATCATCCTCTGCAAAGGTAAGCCTTCCTTGCTTCAGCCACTGGTGTCAGGGGCCTGGGATTCCTGAAGGCCAGTCTTACCAGTAAAAATAGAGATAAAAAAAGCATTAAGCATATCGGTTTTTCCATGTCATTTGTCACCATATCCCCTGCCCCATTTAGCAGTGGCCCAACATTTTTCCTAGTGTTCCTACTGCTGTTGACATGCCTACAGAAACCATTCTTGTGGCCCTCCATGTTCCTGCTGGATTTAACTCCAGATGAGGTCTGGCTTTCCTTATCCCACCCATGTGCAATTAGGTTGTGCCTTCTACAATCCTCCTCACTGGCCTGACCCTGCTTCCACATATCACCAAATGCCAGTTTCCAACTTCTACTCAAATGCATAGTTTTCTATTCTTGTTAAGATCTATAACACATTTTTTGTCTTGAATATATATAATTTATAGTATAAAGTTATAATATTTCTCCTCTGAAAAGGATTCAACTTGCACCCAGAAAACAGTGCATCCACAGAACACAAAGCACGGATCAGTCAAGTTTTTTCACTGAATTTCAAGAATAGAATCTGCCTGTCTTTGTATGCCTTTTATGGGACATAACTAGAGTTTTAAGTCTTGTGATCATTGGCCATAAATGCCTCCTAAGGAAAAGGCAAGAAATAGGCATCAACAGACAAATGCATTATGGACAAACAAAATCAGATTCTTTTGGCCAGTGGGAAGCTCAACAGACTAATAGCCTAATGGCTGTCAAGATTCTTGTAGGCACCAAAAAAAGCAAGAGCTAGAAGGCAGTACTTAAAAGGAAATTACAGAATGACTATGCACAAAAGTTTATGGTTATTTCCCTTGGGAGCAAATGGCAGTATGAAAATACACAAAGTCCTAGATCCCCAATGGTACGCAGGCACTGTATGAGGCACCTCAGTCCATACTTACTTGAGAATCTGGGCTAGAATTACTTACTTTATCATTTAAAACATAGGAGTGATGCCCAAAATGGAGGAGGGCACAAGAAGGGGCTATGCCTAAGCATAATACAGGGACAGGCATTTAAGGTGGTTCTTTTTTGATAAGGCATATTCTGCATTCCCCTATGGCTATAGCATCACCTGCTCCAGAGAATATATTCTGTATAGCCCTGCTGTGAAAAGATAGCATTAAATTGGACAACAAAGCTACAAGTTAACTTGAATTAGATGTAGCAAATGTGATAAAACTGGGCATTTGTAAGTATGTTAGAGAAAAGAAACTCCAGGGATGACAGATAGCAGAAACAACAACAATAAAGCAACACCGTTTCTTATGTGAAAGGTCTTAAGAGACATCAGAATCATCACCTCTATTTTACAGCTAGAGAGGCTGATGTACCAAGAGGCAAAACAATTCATCTGAGCTCACTCACAAGGTAAGTGGAAGAGCAGGGAATGGAAATACCATTCTCTGAATCAGTGTCCTGTTCACAAGACCATCTGATAATGGTAAATCACCCGCAAGGAGTTGTCAAAAATGGAGACTATAGCTAGGGAATTCTTTCCCGTTATTGCTATGAAGACAGCAGGGAGGAAACGTTTTCTACTGCAAAGTCAAGTGGCAACTTATGTTCATGTCACTTAGACTTTCGGAAGATCTCCCATCATGGATCATTGGAGAATCATCCTCAGAAATACTGAAGAGCAGGATGATACAGGTGGGGATGCAACACACACTGATTAATGTTGCCTTCCAGTGATTAAATACAATAACTTCCTGTCCGGTTCCAACACATCTTAACCCAAGTATTTTTTCACTCTACCAAATACACTTCTGGACTTAAACATCAGTATTAAATACTTAACTTTTTTCTCTATTGACATTCACTACCCAGTATAAACTTTGGTCCATTTCAGCTTCTTCACACCTCCAAACCATCTCTCTGTTATCTCTTTTACTGTGCCTCAGGTTTGAGAAATGCCTTTCTTCCCTACATTCACCAGTTATGACAGCTAGTCAGTTCAGGCTTCTCCCCGCTGCATATGTCCTCCACTGACTATCCTGTCCCTTTCCCCACATGCCACAGGGTTGCCTCCCTTCTCCAGTTAAACTGGGAAGTAAAGTAGCAACACCAATTGGAAAGGCTGGAGCAGCTAAGAAATTGAACTGATCAAAAATCTAAACCATAAGCCAGGAAGTAAAGTGCAAAAACACCCAACCACACACAAAATTAAACCCCACAATATTTAATCAATATTCACGAACTTGTATCAGGACCTGCAGTATTTGTGTATTGGCATCTCATGAGGAACCACCTGGTAAAATGAGTAGCAGACAATTGACTTTGAAGAAAGGGAAGTTGTGGTTGTTGGGCTTGGGGTTTAGGGTTTTTGTTTGGGGGTTTTGTTGCTGTTTTCTAAGTACAATTTTGAAAGGTGCCTGTGCCTAACCCTTCTCATATGTGACTGATCCTTCAGATTTCTACTAGACAGCATTGATGACACGAAGCAGGCATGTGTTTTAATACCTTGCTGAATGAGGACCTGGATGTCCTGGAGCAAAAGATCAAGGTACTCTCCAAAGCTCTTCCAAGAGGATTCTCTCTATGGTTTCAAACTTATTGTAACACTCTGTGTTAAAGTACAGTACTGTAGAACTGAGACTCTAATTCAGACTCCCACAGCACAGCCCATAAAATTTCTTCCCCTTAAAGTTTAAGTGCAACGGCAGGGGTTGAAGTGGAGCACACCACCTAGAAAGCCATTCAGTCTTGGTATAGAGAACAGAGATAAACATAAGCCATAGTCATCAAAACATAAATTACCTTCACCTAAAAGCTGCATGGGTGGCTGCTGTCTTGATACTGCAATGTACTGAGTTGTTTAGCAATAGCCAAGCTTAAGATCTACTGTATGCTTTGCTTTAAGTGGGATGTTTGTGTGATCTGCTGGCTTAAGACTCGCCTTCTCAGCACGTCTCAGTGCACAGCCACATGGAAGGTGCACAGGAATGGTTCAAAGCTGTGTCAGAGGAGGTTCAGACTTGACATTAGGAAACATTTCTATACAGAGGGTGGTCAAACACTGGAACAGGCTTCCTAGAGAGGGGATCAATGCCCGATTCCTGTCAGTGTTTAAGAGGCATTTGGACAATGCCCTTAACACGCTTTAAATTTTGATCAGCCCTGAAGTGGTCAGGTAGTTGGACTGTCTTCCATCCGAAATATTCTATTCTAGACAGTCCTAAACTTGTCCCTTCTGAACTAGCCCAGAAACATAAGAGAATCTTGATGGGAAGGATAGAAACACATGTTCTCTGTGTCTACAAGTCAGTTGGGACTCAGAAGAAATCTAGCCATACCTACAAAGTATCGTGGCCGAAGATCTCTACTACTTACTCTACAGGCCCAGCCAACTTGACATGCATCTTCAGTCTTAAATTTTGGTCCATCAAGCAGAGCTACAAAACCCTGCTGTGCTAAAAATCAGATCACCTTGACAAGGTCTGCCATCCAAAGAAGGCAGTGAGCAAATGTAGCCAGATAGTTCCCAAGCTGGAAAATCTGAACAGCTCTGTCCTATGCTGCTCAAGTCTCCACAAGTTTTCATGTCTCTGCCTTGTGCTTCATTTCATAATAGAAGCATGTTCCTAATGACAAACACTAATTCTGATAGCAACACAACGTCTTATGTTGATTTAAGGATGGAGAGAGCACTATCCAGAGATACTGCTCAAATTAACTGCCAAAAAAACCAAACACCTACAGTCCACTCTAAGGCTGCCCTTGGTTCCTTCACAGGTCCATTGGAGACTGCAATGTTGAGGGAATGTACAGGAGCCAAGTGCTGGAGGCCTGACCTGGAGATTGCTTTCCTGCAAATTGAAAAGAGAAAACAAATAAATGGAGTGTATATCCAATATAATTACCCAATATAATTATCAACCCCACCCTTCTCCAGAAATCAGAAGAGGTAGTACAGCATCTAATTTCAGCTTGGGTGAAATGGTGCTTGAATGCCATCTCCTGCTAAAGCAGTTTAGGAAAAGAATAAAGTAATCTGATCACTGAAAATTACTGTTTAATGAAGATCAGTTACTCATCTGGCACTAAGCTGAAATATCAAATCCAGTGGACTATATATGGTTCTGTTTGCCAGTTTCAGTGGAGTTCTCATTTACTACACCTATTTCTTACATACCAGTTGAATCTGCTGAATCAATTTACGCATAATTCCAAATAGCCTTTACTGGAGGACTGAAATACGAGTTTATACAAGGAGCGCAACACCTGTTGCTTTTACTTAGTTTATAGGCTAAGAAAAGTCATCCAGTCCGCATCCAACTACATAAAACAAGACATGGGGATGCCACCTAGTTAGGACAGGGAGTTATAGACTACTACCTTTTCTGATCATATCAGTATCCCTCAAGTTATTACAGCTTCTTTCGACTTCTAATTCAATTCTATCTTTTTGGTCCAAAATCATTCTTACAGCTCTTGAGGCATAGATTTGGCCCCCTTCAAAAGTCACTGATGGCTCCCTCCTGGAAATCCACAAGCGCCAAGGGCATATCCACTGCTGGTTTCCCAAGAGGCATCCGGCCCTACCAGATCAGCCTCAAATAATGAGCCATCAGGTGGAAGTACAGTCCGCTGCTGATACAAAGCTCAGCTGCACTTGGACAGCAGGTTTCATAAAACTTCGTAACATTATTGTGTTGTATATTTTAGCACCTGATAGCAGTGGCCAAAGCAAATCTCACAGCTTCAACTGCAATGATTCAGAAGAGGACAAAAACATCTCAAGGAGAGATCTGCTTTTGTAAGCCAAATACACTCATCCCCCACAAAGTGAAATGACAGCCTGTTTGTGTAAAGTGCATTTTTGTGATACCACTCCCGCAGTGCAACAGCTATTTATAGTATCTCCTAATCTTACCACTGTCCCAAGGCAATAAAGGTCAATTGAGCCAGTGATGACAATCCAGGTCAGCCATATGCTAAATAAATCTTTTCATTGTCCTGAAAATATACAATGCAATATACATCCACAGTAAAGGAGACTGGAAGCTTCACTGCTCACAGTGCACGTCTGGAAAAAATTGAGTGGGCTGAATCGGAATGTTTTAAATTCCCTTTCCTGTGGGTGACATGAACAACTCTGAACGTTAACATCAGCCTTTGATCATCCAATGCCCCCTTTCCACTTAACAATGTGGGCAAGACATTGACATTAAGGGGTTTTTCCAAAGTATTTTGCATTTGATGAAAACTCATTAGAGGGAAGGAGCAAAGAAAAGACTTCCACTACCTGGCAATGTATCATGAAAGAGCAATTTAGCAAGAAAGATTTTATGCCATATATGTCAGTACAACATAAGCTACTTGTCTTCTCAATGACTGGATTAAAGCCTTAAAGAAATAAAGCACAAGAAACTTTTTTTTTTTAAAATATCTTTTTCCAGAAAACTGTCCAATATTTGGCAGCCTCATTCCATGCTGTTTTGAGTATCAATTTAGTTATTAGTGCTTCCTAAAAACAAGAGTACATTCTTGTGTCTGTTCATGGTTTACAACACGGTAATTTGTTTTGGTGGAAATGGGGCAGTATCACATTTTCCACCCTGCATCACCGACAGTGATAAAGCAAACCTACTTAGTCCTGCCCTCATAACAGAGGAAGGTAGCATTCACTTTGGGTAAAGTAGTACTTAAGCAAACGTGGCTGAATAATAAAGTTTTAGCAATTAATTATTTGATGAAAAATGCCAGAATTTTCAGCCAACACAGCTTACAACCTGATCCTTGTCAAGCAATACAGCCTGTAAAGTTGCATGCAAAGAAAATTTACTAAAGCAAAGTCTACGATGAATATTTCTAGGAACAAATTTACCTGACTAGTCTAAGGGCAAGGATTCCACCTAGAAGTCAAATTCAGCAGAGACTTAGATGGTAAATATTCCTAATGAATGGCTACAGACATCTCAGCATCGAGCCTTGGATACTATTTCAATTCGGAATTAGAGACGTGCAAACCTCCTGCAGCAGAACCTGAGACTTGGCCCACGTTCCTTTAAAAATGAGCCAAGGCTGATGAGCCTTTTGGGGGAGACTTGGCACAGTTTTGTGCCAACAGCTTGCCCTTCCTCTGCACGCCAAGCTGGATTTATGGCTTTGTCTGGAAAACACACAAAACACAGGCATGACAATAATGCCTTTTTTTCAGGTTTGTTTTAACATAAAAGCCTCAAAATGATCTCAGGCATTGCAAATCTGCATGAACCAGCCAGAAGTGACCCTTAGAATCATAGTATTGCTTAGGCTGGAAAAGACTTTTAAGATCATTGAGTCCAACCATTAATGTAGCACTGCCAAGTCCACCACTAAAACACGTCCCTAAGCACCACATCTACACATCTTTTAAATACCTCTGGGGATGGTGACTCAACCACTTCCCCAGGCAGCCTGTTCCAGTGCCTGACAACCCTTTTAGTGAAGAAATTTTTCCTAATATCTAATCTTAGGCCCAGGGGTAAGCTAAAAATGCCTACTTTTACACAGCTTCTTATCAGAACTGTGTCTCAGAACAAAGAGAGCCAGTGTCAAAACACACTGCACACACTACAGAAGCCTTTCCCATTAAAAAAAGGAGGTCAGGCTAAAGAGCAAACACATGGCCTTCTAA
>NW_009598266.1:41262-61868 GCF_000690535.1 Cariama cristata | reverse complement strand
GGGGGGGAGGGGAAGGTAGCACAAATCTGATAACCAAACAGAAGCTGACAATCCAGGTGATGGTACCTCATATTACTTTAACTAGCAGATTACACCACCTGGCACTTTTCCAACAGCAAAGCAACATGAGTGGATTTTACTAATCTTTCCCAGCAATTTCATCGCCACTGTGCTGAGTGTATGAATGAAAACACAGGCTTGACAGGCAGTCTTTCTCATAGAAGCAAAAATAATCACTGTTCCCCTGATAAGAGACAGCCAGAAAAAAGTGAATCTGTGCTTTCATGATGTATTCCAGTCTCCAGACTATGAAGGCCACATCTTTGTTAAAATAGGCACACCAGCCAGCTTGCTGTTGTAGCAGCCAACAGCAAGGAAAAGTTGCATCATAAGTAATGAGCTGTATTTTGATAATGACTTTTTCATACCCAGTAATCAGTAATTTGTAGCAGATGTTATTATCAACTCAGTTAACACACCACCATTGTGAACAAGCATGGGTGCACATACATGTATATGTCATTAAATATACAACAAACAAAATATCTGATACTAATTCCATAGTTGATACCACTAATGAAACTCTTTAATGGAGCGGTCAACTGTCTTGGAAACCAAAGCAATCAGACATTCAAGCTATTCAAATACAACAACTGATTTTTTTTAAAAAGCATTACATTTTCATTTTACTGAAAATTCAGCCGAGACTCAACCTACTTATTAGATCAAAAGATACATGTTTGATTAGGAGGGGATTTGAGTTTATATCGCAAGCTTTGGTTTTACTGAGCCTTTTCTTCCACGTAAGGCATACAAAAATCCTCCAATGAGTTGTTTAGACTGAATAGTTACGCCTGAATCCTCAAAGACCACAAAAGACAATTAGTCAATAGTGTGCAGCTCATTTAGGTGTTAGAAAAATCTATTTGGAAAAGAAAGAGTAAGTTAGTGATGCACACGGTTAACAGATTTGAGTGTCATTTTAGCTGTCACTGGTGTTGGAGTTGCTGCCTTTTCGGACTGGGGTTATTACCCTCCTTTTAACAGGGGCATAAGTTACCATTGGGGTAGTCTCAGCTGCAAGGTTGAGAGATCATAAAAACACAGAGACTGGCTTCTACAGTTCCTATGGCTAAGGCACCTGCCAGGAGAGTGATTTTTGGGAGTCTTTTTTCAAAGTTAATCTACATATTTACCAAGAAAAGGACAGTCATTTGTACAGCAATGTTTAAGTTACAATAGCTGTACTTTTCTTTGAATATTCGGTGTGGATAAACCATACGCCTGCCAGCTCTCAGCTTTGCCAACCACAACTTGAAACTCCCTGTAACAAGGCCAGACTGTACCTGCATGCTGTAAGAACAATTTATTTGCTCCTGAGTTTGGAGGTGGTTTTCACTCCTGCAACTTGGTGCTTATGAAAATCATGAACAAAATGTACTGGCTAAACTCTGGCATTATTTAAGTTTTCCCCACACATCTCTGCTGACTGCACAGCGTTCCTGCAACCTGCTGTTCCCAGATTGCCTTCCGGGCATGGAACGTTCTCCGTTCAAGCTGACCACAGGGCAACGACCATTTCACTGCAACATCAAGATTCTCAAGTTTTTTGCATTTGATATAAAAGGAGCCAACTTCAGGCAAAACAACTAATCTGCCTGGTCCAGTATCCTGGTTCTGACAATGGCCAGTAGCAGGTGTTTAGAGAAACACTGGCACAAATTGGGTGATCCTTCCCCTGACATACTCCAGTCCCAGCTTCCAGTAATCAGTAGTTTAAGAACTTCCTGAGCTGGAGCCTGCTTCCAGACCTTTGTGTTTAATATCTTGTAATGGCTCTTTACTCTAGGAATGTGTTGGTCCTTCCCTGAACCCATTTATACTCTTGGTCTCCACAGTAGCCTATGTAATGAGTGCCACAATTTAATTATGGGCAGTGTAAAGTACTTCCTTCTGTCTGTTTTAAAAATTCTGCCTGATAACTCAATTGGTGTATCAGATTGTGAGGAAGAGCAAGTAATCACTTGCCTCTCTACACCTTCTGTGATTTTATGAATCTACTCATATACTCCTTCATTCACACACCCCCTCCAAGTAGAAACACCCTAGATCATTCAGGGTTTTGCTGATACTGAAGCTGTTCTATCTTTGTCAATGTTTTTAGCTCAATTGTATATTTTTTGAGGTAGGATTACCAGAACTAGAACAAATATTCGAGATCTGGCTGTACCAGAGGTTTATCAGTGGTGTCATCATACTTTCTGCATTGTTCTCTTTTTCCTCTCCCTCCTTCTGAGCCCTTTACTTGCCTTTTTATCACTGTGAGCACCGAATTAATCATTTCATAGGAGCACTTTAATTATCCAAAGATCCCTTTCCTGAGTGCTAAATGGTAATAGAAAGTCCAAACTTCTAAGCTGTTTTTTCCCCCATGTGCAGTATTTTGCCTTCATCAATCTCACATTTCAACTGCAATTTGCTGCAGAGTCATTCAGCATCATTAGGTCCTTTTGCAAGTTTTCTGCAATCAGCCTGTGCCCACCCTGACTAATTGTGCAGAGCAGCAGCAAGCTTTGCCCTCTCGCACTTTGCTCCCTGTGAGCAGCGTTGCTCCCATCACAGATCCCCAGTGATCCCCATCAGTCCTATGTAAATTCTGAAAACCACCCACCGATCACTAACCACCCCACTGCTTGCAACATTTTAATTGTTGTTTAACCATGTAGACACCATCCCTTTTAGCCCTAGTTTGTGTACCAAAAGCTTTTTTCTTACCTTATTGGAAGCTTTCTGGAAGCCTATGCGCTCTTCCCTCAGCCAGACCACCCCGGTTCTTGGGCCTCATGCCTCTGTCAGCAATTTCTGCAAGACTCACAAGTCCTGGCTTCCTTAGGAAAAGCTGTGCTGGCTCTCCTCCAGCACACCATGTTCAGTTGCACATTTACTAATCCTGCATCTTATCAGGGGCTCTACCAGTTTCTCTGATTAAAACTTGCTGCTGGGTTACCCCATCAGCACTCTTTGAGCCCCTGTGTCACCACCCCACACCTTTAGGACTGGAGCTAGTATAAGGGAGCTATTATGAAGCCTTGTCAGCAATTTCTTATTTAAATTCCATCAGAATACTTAGCAAAATCAAATTCTAGTGATTAGTTATTGGCCCTTTTATCAATGTGGTCTTTTAGCCTCTTACATTAACCTTCCGATTTTCCTCACGTTCATCCACGCAAACAGCAGCTCAGCCTAGGACACTCTCAGGCACCCGCAGTGGTGAACACTGATGCAAGAAATTCAATTAGCACTAAAAGTAATAGACCTTTCAAAACTCCTTGTGAAATACTTGCTATGCATCTGTCATTGTCTGCTGCCCAGAGAACCAGGGTACGGAAGAGCAAAGATTTGGGTATCTTCCTAGCCACCCAACATCCACATCTCCAAGACCCCAACAGATCTTTCCTCCCTCTCTCTCAACACCTCACCACACAGACTGGGTTGACAAAAGCTGCATGGAAACTGGTACATCTCCATGAAACACTGCAGCTCTATGCAGCTCTGACCAGTTTTGCTTTCACCCTCCAGCCCAGCCCTCCTGTACCTAATATGCAGCTCATGTCCCCTAGAGACCGACCTGAAGACGATGAAACACACTTCCACTAAAAGTCTTACCGAGCACTTCAAACAGCAACCTCAGAGCTGAGGGGTAACTACAGTACATCAACCATTGAGTAAGGTCTTGTAGGAGCATTTGGATCTATTACATCAAATACCATATTCAGCTTGCTTTGATCAAGTGCAAGACCAAACAGAGCCAACTAGCCTTTCTGTGACCATCTCCTTGAGTAAAGTAACGAATCCAGTAGACACAAGTAATACACAGAAATCCTATGAACGGAAATAAGAGGCAGAGCAAAAGGAGCATAAGACCTGCAGAAAATCAGAATAACAGAGGAAGAGCCTCTACCATATGAAGTTGTCTTTTCCAAGTCAACACTGCAGTTCTCAGCCATTTCCGTGTTTTGCACATGAAGGGATATTCTATAAAGGAATTTCTTTGGTATTCTTGCCCCTCAAACTCTGGGTACAGGAGTGTCAGGTTACTTTTCCTATCTCAAAAGGACAAAATAGACTCATGAAACAGGTTGTGTGTTAAAAAAGGCATTCACAAGTTGTGTCATGAATATCTGTTTGCAGTTTCCTAAATGCAGACATGCAAATCATCACTACCCTGCAGTTACATTTGGATCTCAGGTTAGTGTCAAAATAGCACAAGTCAGAGTAGTCTGAATGTCAGTCAAAGATCTCTAGTGTATTAATTTTTCTATTCTCTACTTAGCTTCACCAGTAGGCATATATTAAGCACCAGATTTTATCTTCTGGAAAGTAAATTGTGGATTCAATTAGATCCAGAGCTGTGCTAAATTACTCAGTCCCTCAGAAGTCAGAGAAAGCATACACCTTTGTGTCAATTCCTATCACAGAGAACACTATCTTGGTCTAGATCTATAAATCACTTCGGAGTCTACATTGCATCAAAATCAATGTGACCTTGTTCCTGCATGCCTTCATTGGTCAGGCCCTGAGTCCAGTAAACTCCCCTGGAAACTCCATAACAATACTCAGCTCCAAGATGGGAACTGAAAATGCCTTAGATCCAAGAGCTGGATAATTAAAAAGATACTGCAGTAAACAAAAAGTCAAAGTCAGATGGAGTTCTCTCAGAGCTCAGATTTACACATATCACTGGGTATCACTCATTTCCTGGTCTTCCTTCTGCCCACTTAAGGTTATTTTTTTGCCTTTACTCTTAATTTATTCTCTAGATTTCTTTCCAAATAGGATAAAACATCAAGGGTGCTTATGATAGAAGGCAACAAAATTTTTGGACCAAGAGGGTCCCTCCCAATCTTTTCTTTAAATATGCTATTTCTGAAAAGATACGTACAAAGGGTGACACAGACTTTGGAGGACTCCTTGCAGTAACAGGAATGTCAGCATTAATTTGTCTTAGGAGGAAAGGAAAAAAAAGTGATACAGTGCATGATGCAATAAAGATGAAGAGCATCTTTTATCTTTGTAATTCACCAAGAAAGAGATTAACAAAGAAGCCTAGGAAAGCAGGAAAAAGAAAATACAAATGCTTTCTTGAACTGAATTATTTTGCAGACAAAACTGATTTGTTTTAGGAGAGGGGTTTTTTTTGTTTTGTTTTCATTATTATTTATTTATTTTATATTTTTAGCCTTTAGCTTTAGAAGCTATGAATGTCAGATCTGGAAAAGACCTTCTAGGTCATGAAATCTAGTCTTCTCTGTTTAGGCAAACTCATAAATACATTTGAATTCATAAAGTTATCAAGAACTATCTCAAATCTAGCTCAGTTGTTCCCTCTCTCTTATTCCTACTGAGAAATTATGCCAGATCTCGACTCTTCTCACCATTAAAATCCTTTTTCATAATTTCAAAATATGCATTCCCCTGCACAATCTTCCTTAAATTCCTATTAGGATTGTCACATTTCATCCAAACGGTTAAAGCTGAACCAACAACCAATGATTTTCATGAGATCCTTCTATAGAATAGAAGGCATCTTGAAAGCCTTGATCTAGAAATCTTTAAACTCTTGGGTGAAAACACTTTCAGTGAGGTTATATAGGACAGAGATGTGCATAGGGATTTGGAAGCTCACTTTTCAAAGATTCTGGACTCAGTCAAGTGGGATGATAAAATTTAATCGCTGTCTTTCCAAGTAAACAATGAGAAATGATCTAGGGAGCTCTGAGCATAAATGATCTCCAGCTGCATCATAGACTGGACATCAGTAATACAGAAGATTGATATGTTTTTACTATTTCAGAAAGCAAAGGAAGTCTGAATGGGAAATATTTTCATGAGAATACATTTGATCCAGACAAAAATCACATGATATGCAGAACCTGTGTTCTGCAGATCAAGTGTAGACAAAAAAATGATGACATCAAATTGGATGGACATGACTGCGGTATGATCATGCTATTTTTTTTTATCATATGCTAAAATAATATACTGATTTTCAGAAGGGGTGTAGATATTCTATGTTATCACTCCGTCAACCAGAGGAAAATAAGAAGATTAAGGTCTTTTTCGGGTGCTTCTTGGTGGCATCAAATAATCTTTATCTTCCAGATCAAACGAAGAAAGGAAAAACAAAACAAGACAAGATAGAGAGGGAGAACTAAATCCTCAGCAATTTAGAACAGCAAAGAAGAGAGTTATTTTTATTTTTTAACATTACTCTTGGAAATGTTTTTTCTTGCCTCTCAGATCTAGCACACTGCTTTCAAAAATAACCTAATTTAAGTTAATTTCTCTATCAGACCAGGATCCTCCAGTGGCATAAGCTATTTACACAAGCTGAAATGTCATTATGACTGAAGAAATATACGGTCTCACACAAACTATATAATGAAGAATTCCGATTTTCTTCTTTTCTACAAATCAAATGTGTGCCTTGCTGTTCTGTACTGTAAGCTTCAGAGAGTTGTTTCAAATGTGGATTTTCTTTAACCTGTTTCCATGCCCCTGAATTGTTAAGTGTCTTTTTCTTTGTTTGTGTAGTCCGTCTTCCTTGAAAATTGAAAAAAATCAGAAATTCTCACTGTCCATCTCCACATTTCTCCACATTATAAGCTTCCCTTTAGCAAATAAGGGTCTCACAGGGGTTAAAAATAAGAGTCTTCCATTTCTGAGTGTGCAATCAAAAACTGAAATGATAATGAAGATACATACTCACTAGTCAAGTGAAAAATACTTCAAGAGTTTTTAGACTGTGGATTAAAGAAAAAAAGGAATACTGTATTTGATACCAGAACAATTGTTACCAGGTATGGCTACAAGAATCAAATTCTCTTCCTCCCAGATGCACAAATACCTAGGACTCAAGGAACAACACATAACAAAAGCAAGCTTTAAAACAATCCAAAATAACAATTTTTTGAAAGCACACAGGACAGAAAAATACTCTCTCTTCTGAAAAGTTAGACTTTCGAATTCCAAACACAATTTTTACAGAAAGATGACAGACTAGATAACAGAGCAGGGAAAGGAGTTCAGGCTTTGCCTGCATAGTTCTTTGGGGGGGAAAGCCTACATTTACTTTTCATTAGCATGACATTTGAGAAAGGCAGATAAAAATTAAAACTACCATTCACTAACCAAAAAAGTTTATTTTCTCTCCAAGGAAGGAAGCCCAGCAACTGAGATAAGACAAAGGTTTTGTCCCCCACCCTCCCTTCCCAGGACTCTATGAGATACAAAAACAGACACAAAAAAAATTTGACAAGTGCTGCCGCCTTCTCATTCCTCACCACAAAGACTACACAGTTTGATGGCGTATACTGCTGTGCTTAGAAAGTCTTGTTTTGAGCACCTGGGACAACAAGATCCTAATTCCTAGCAGGGCTGGCAGCTGCTCGGCTGGACAAGCACTACCATTCTCCAACCACCTGCACCTTTGTCCCCTCCACGCCATTGCCAACTTTTGTCCATTTCCTCTGGCATGGTTTGTGTGCACCGAAGTCCCAAGGCAGCAGACGCGAGTCCACTGCTTCCAATTCCTCTACATGAAACAAAGCGAAGGAGTTCAGCAGAGGGTGGAGAAAGAGAACGGATTGCAGCAAGTGAATAGCAGATGAAGAAAACAGAAAGCAAACGACAATTCCCCAGCAAGTCCGCGTAGCAACCTGTTCCCACAGGACCCCATCCAAAGCTCAAATTCAATCAAAAGGTTTTGATTACTTTTAACAAGTTTTAGACTGGAGGCTTAGGGATAAACTTTCAGATCTTTACACAAGCCAAAAAAACTAAACAAGGAATGAGGGATCTGGGTAGAAAACATAAATCATAATAAATGACAACCCACCCCTCTCCCAGTCACCAACAACTGTCTGGCAAATCAGAAATGAGGAAAAAAGTACACCTGATGTGACAGTATTGCCTCTTCCTTCAATGCACAGAAACCAGAAACTTAAGAAACAGCTTAAACTTCCAGAACTGGAAGAGAACCCAACTCAAGCCCCGCTCGAGGGCCTAACCTCAGAATACCCAGAGTGTCTATAAAACATAAATTCATACTCATTTAGCCATGAATAAAACTTGAGTTGTCTACCAAAAATACTTACGTCCAAAGCTTATTCTTGATAATCAACTTCAGAGTTACATGTAACCATTTAAAAAAAAAAAACCGATCTCTCTGTACCAAACCTTAAGATTTCTGCATGGAGGAGTGTTTCACAGACCAAGATGACAACATCGCCTGTGTCACACAACGTTACAAATCTCACTGGAATCACACTGAGGGTCTGCTGCCTTCAGTGCACAGCAACCACTAAAATAGTGCTGCAGGGAAGGTCCACAAAGCATTCCTAGTCAGGAGGGAGATGATTGCACTCCGTCTTGACCCCAAGGGACAGCTACCACAACATCGCACCTAGGTCTGAGTCTTGGAATAAGCAAGCTTTCAGGGGGACACTGAGGCAGAAAAGTGCAGGCAGCATGTCAACTAGAGCAGTGATCTTCTCGGCTAAGAAGAAAGTGGAGATTTTCAGCACTCATTAGCAGCTCTGCTGGATCTAATTAAAGAGATGCTATAACTGCAGACTTTTTCTTTTTTGGAACTAATTTCAAAAATGCTCATTTTTCTCATGATCCACCCTTTAAAACGTTTCTCTTTTTTTTCTAGCTAACTTCTGTTAGAATATACATATGGGGTTTTTCTTTCCTCCCTCTTGATTCACCAGTTCTATACAAGCAGGCTAAAAAAAAAAAAAAAAACCACCACACAATACAAAGCACTATCAAATGCACATAACAAGCAAACAGCAGGGAGGAAGATGATTTTTCCTCTAATTTCTTTTTGGCTACAGTAATACCGGGTGCTGCTTCTGTAATGCCTATACAGCTTCAGGAAAAGACACAGTAAGTTGCTGGTGCTTCTTCAGGGTCAGATAAATCCTCAGACACCATGACCTGACCACAGCCTTCCCACTTCAGCCCACCTAGAGCTGGAAGAGATCTGGACATTAACCTCATGACATGACATGTCACACTACTTGGACATTATTTTAATCTGAAAGAGATTTTGAAAGTACAAAAGGGACTTGCAATGCCATGTTTTTAACTCTTGTGTTGGTGTATTATTTATTTGCTGGAGTCAAAATACTAATTTGAAATTAAGACACTGAACAAGACCACCATGGGATTGAAGGAAAATATTATCTGCTTATGCACTGTTTTTGTTATGAAAGAGTAAGACCAGCTTCTGAGGCTCCTTTCTATCAGCAAGCATTAAGATGTGAAGATAAACGACAGCATGGGAGATTAAAATCCTTTACCACAAAATTACCAGAGCAAAAGGTATCAGCTGTACAAACATCCTGCCCACTTTTACCCTGGAGCACCTCACCCCCTGCCCAGAAGTAACACTTGTACCGGTGAGAAAGTAGGTCAATCACCAAATTCAATCCAACTTTGACCTCATCTTTTCTTTGAGCTTTCAACAAGGGAACCAAGTGTCTTCTTCCTCCTGCACACAATAAAAATACATGTCCCCTAAGATTTAACCTGTATGGGAATGCTGCCTCATTTTACAGTGATACAACTAAATAGTCATCAAATCATGGTGTTTCCAGTTAGAACTATCTCTTGCTGAATTAAAATCAACAAGAGAAACTGGACTACTCATCACACCTTGAACTGCCACTCTCCCCAGATACAGAGTTATTAAAAGAAAAAAAAAAATGCAACTCCTCTGAATTAAAACTAAGTAGCACTTTTCTTGAAAACTTGTTTCATTACATCAGCCACACCAAAAGCACAGTAAGGTACAGAATTAAACTTACTGTATTTTTCTCTCCATTTATTTTAATGTTGCATCATCTATTCAAAAAGACACACACACACAGAAACCACTTTTTTAGATAGTAACTGTACAATGGATGAAATCACACCTTGACAACAAAATGACCATTGCTATAATAAACGGGAGCAAAAATATCCCAAATGCTTTTTGCTGCCAATAGGTACAGAGGATGCCAAGCCAGGCCACACTCTGTGAGCTCACTGCACCTGTATAACTCAGGACAGATAAAACCTGACCTTTTCTTAGCATGGAAATCCAAACTACTTTAGAACATCTGATCTGACGAGATCGCAATATATATGTGAAAAACATCCAAGTGCAGGATGACTAGGTTACTTATGGTTACTACTTATGCCACTTTCCCAGCACTCAAAAATGTACTGAATCAACTAGGTGTTATGCTGATTTTGGTATTACATCTACTTTAAAAAGAGAAAGAAATTCTCCCCCCAAACTCCATCTTGTATATCCCTTGAATAAAGCAAGCCTTCACAAAATACTAATGGAGAGTGAAGAGAGGCAGGAGAAGAAATAATCTGAATGGGGTGCTACTGAAATAGTATTTTTGCCCTCCTCCTGGTGAAATTTCTCAGCAGAGGTAACAGCACAGCTCGACCAAACCAACCCGCATGCCTGGGGACCTGACCCACAGCATACGAGTCACCAAGGACAAGAACAAGGCAACACACACAGCCCCCCGGCTGTTCCAGCTTCGCTCTCCCAGCTGCCTTTACCAGAGAAGGACAGAGCAAACACAGTGAAGAAGAGGAGAGAACATGAACACAGCCACACAGTAAAAGATAGATAAATCACAAAACTTTAAGGGGAGCACACCTAATTTCTGCTCTAAGATTAAAATCATAGAATCGTAATGGTTCGAAGAGACCTCAAATATCATCAAGTCCAACCACGCACCCGATGCCACCATGCCCACTAAACTATGTCTCAAAGTGCTGCATCTAAACGTTTTTTTGAACACCTCCAGGGATGGTGAGTCCACCACCTCCCTGGGGAGCCCGTTCCAATACCTAACGACTCTCACAGTGAAGAAGTTCTTCCAAA
Source organism: Cariama cristata (assembly GCF_000690535.1). Classification (NCBI taxonomy): domain Eukaryota; kingdom Metazoa; phylum Chordata; class Aves; order Cariamiformes; family Cariamidae; genus Cariama; species Cariama cristata. The sequence continues at coordinate 50,911 of NW_009598266.1, read as the reverse complement.
TATCCAGCCTGAACCTCCCCTGGCGCAACTTGAGACCGTTTCCTCTTGTCCTATCAAATGTACTTTTTACTATTGATTTTTGCTGCTCTTAAGGTAAACATAATCAGTCACTGCTGGTGATAGGGGAGGTACCCACAGAGGAACCAAATTGCTAGTACGGACCGGGGAACTGCAGACCAGAACTGTTACCAGAAGTGCAGTGCTGTGCATATAGCTGGTAAAGAGTTCAGGCACTGACACATCTACATCAACAACAGGGAAGAGAGGGGTGATCCACTGCTTCCGAATTTTTGCAATAAGTACTTGGCAAAGTTAATACAACCACAAGATGCGTCTTTGCCAACTGCCCTCGCAGCAGGTTGTCATGACCACTCCGCAGGCAATGCTGCTCTCCAACAGCCACGCTCAGGCTTTCAAGCCAGGAAGTGATACTGAAAGGTTGTTAAAAGTTCCTACAGAGAAAAATTCACTGGGAAGGCAATTGCAACTACCCAGTAGGATCCCTGTAATTACAGGCAGGTAACTTCAGTAAAGCAAATATCACACTAAAGCTCTTGTACAGGTAAAGGGCTGGGCAGCAAAAGATAAAAAAATCTCTTATGTGGCAAAGCAAAACAGATAGAAACAAAAATAAACTGAAATACTCTTGCCATCCTTCGACCTTAGATTTTCTTCAGTACCTTCTCTCCCTGAAAGGAATTGGGATGCCCGCTCCTCCCTAACACGCAGAAACCAGCAGGCATGGGAACCTGCTGGGAACAAGAAACCAGATCCTTGACTGGCAAATACGGTGTAACTCTGGACTTCAGTGAATTAATACCACTTTGTCTCACTTGAGGCATTATTCACAAATAAGTTGTTCTTAACTGACTAACAGTAACATACTAAATCAATTATTTAAAAGTAATAACAAGCAAAGACTGAGTTAAAAAAAAATTAAGCACTTTCAGGGAAAGTTAAAGAGAACAAGAAAAACTCTCCAATTGCCATTGCTGTTGGGAAACACAGAGACAGATAACTTCTATGTACTGTGGGAGCTAACAAAACATTATAGCCCACAGGATAAAAAGCACAGAACACAAACACTTTGTTTATCTGCGAAAATTGCAGTACTTCAACTTAAATGAATTTTTTAACTACTTCAATCTTACTAGTGTAAATCAGAATGTGGAAATTACTTTCCTTTAATAACACACCTTACTGTGATTGAGGTCAAATCTGTGCCCCTCAGACTTCAGGTAACCTAAAAAAAAAACCTGCTAAGACAGTGCCTATTGAAGAAGTTGTAAGTGCTTTGAAGCCATTCAGTTCACACTGGTATGTAAATCAAGTGTAAACTTCCCACTTAGTAAAGCTCTAAGAAAAACAGAACAGTAAATTGTGTACATTAATAAAAAATACTCAATCTACCATGCAATGAATACTAACACAGATTCTCACAGGTCTTCCAGAACCTCCACCTATTTCATTATTCTGATTGCTTTGGGTTTTAAGGCATCTGGTTGCAAAGAGCAATACTGAAACCACAGCCCATCCATAAAGCAGCAGTGCCTGCCTGAATTTGCAGAGAAACTGATGCAGCAATTTTGATTATAAAAGGGTCATGACTCAAATGCCAATGACATTACTTCAACACTGTTGACAATGCACTGCTAATCAAAGCGTACAAGAGAGATGAGGATGAATACCTACACAGCCTATTTGAGTGACTGCTCATTTTAGGTAGGCTTTTAAAACAACATTGTTGGTAGGAGCAATACTGTAAGCTTTATTTTCTTGAAAAGTCAGGATTCAGCTTTCCAAAGTTGAGAAATGTTGCATTAACTGATGAAGACTGTAATTCCATCTGGGGGAAAGCGATAAATTTGAGCTTTGTTCCCATGGTCTAGCATGTCAACAGAAACCTTTGCTGGAGTTACAGAAGTACTACACACAGATGAGAGTGCATTACCTCATCAATAAAATGTTTCAGGAGCTTTTTCAGAAGCAGCAGCAGAAAAACAAAGAGCGATTGAAATTTGAGAGAAACTATTTGTTCTAAGTTATAAGTTAATTTATAATGTCAAAATATACCATTTACTAAAGTAACAGTATATTTGTAGCTTCATTTTAAACTCATCAGTAACAAATATCTTTACAGTACTATAAATTGTAAAATTTCAATTCTAGAGTTGTTCATATTGTAAATTTTAAAATGCATTATGAAGCAGGCAGTAAGCCAGCATTATGTAGATATGAACCAAAAGACATATCCTCCTCAGCCATAATTTGTTCCAACAGAGCTCTGGATCTCAATCAGCTTTCGTAAGAGCAGCTAATATTTTCAGCAGATGCTTAGGATTAGGGTTTTTTACTTTTAAAAAAACCTAATTTGCCATATTTCATCCAAATAACTGCATCCTAAATTTAGAGCAGTAACTTAACCTTCTAATGTGCACAAGACCTTGTTCTAGGATCATGTTCACTTTAGTGTGTCCATCTTCATTGGCTTGAAATTCAAGTGGCAAGGGAAAGCACTAACAGTTGTTTTCTGAGGAATACTTCTAGGAAACATCTATGAAGGGAAGGGAGGAAATTTTTATTCCACATTCATGTGGCATAATCTGTCTCACTAACATTACCTTCCTCCAAAAGCCATCTGAAAAAGGACTTCCCATTGAGCTAATCACCCCTAATTGTACAGCTCACCAGTCTTACCTCTGCCCATAATTTCATCTGACAGGGAGACACTCTCAAGAAAATGAGGCCAGAGTCTATACAGAAAGAACAAAACTAACTAGAAACTTGCAGAAAAAGTAGGTTGCCCAGAAGCAAGAGATCTGTCGCAGGTGCCCCGAGCCTCTCCCTGCAATCCCCACATTTAGGAATTTCTGCTGTTGCACTGAAGACCAAGTGGCAAGTCTGGTGCTAGTCCCCCCAGATGGAATATTTCCCCCCAGACACCTACACACCTCTATCTTTTTATAATTTTTAAGAGCTGCCTGGTGCTGAAATAAATGCAAATACGCTTGCCATCTTTGGTTCGGCTCCGTATGTGATGCCCTACATTCAGGGAGCTCAAAGTGAAATTATGTTACCTCCCTTCACCAGCAAGGTTCAGAGAGGCAAAACATGACTTTGTCAAGGCTGCAGTAGATGAGGAGGAATCAGATGGAAACAAAATTAAAGACACTGCAGAATGCAAAGCCACCTCTGTGTTCTCATTTTACTATTTATAGGTGATATATCATGCAGGTATCTTGTCACATTTTAGGTTTAGTTATCTGCACTGCTCCTTTGACCCTCTGGCAAGGGACATTTATATACGTAGTTCTCATTATTCCAAACAGGTTTTAATATTTGCAATTGGAGAGTTTTCTGAAGGTTGTGACAGAAATGAACAAAGTTCAGATGCAGAATAAACAGGAACAGCTTCTATTCAAGTAGAGAGAGAAAGAGAGGACTTTTTAAAATCAGAACAGGGATTTAACTCACATGTGGAAACAGTTTGGTGATTTGTAAGGGGAAGTAGAGGGATGTATAGTGTTAAAAATCTTTGGTTGAACCAGGTTTCACTTAAGACAATAGGACCAATACCATCGACATTGATTGGATCAGTATTTTATCGCTCAACTTCAGTAAATTTACATTGTTCTTTCTGTGTTCCATCTTTCTGTGCACTGTGCATGGCACCAAGTATGTTGTAAAGTATTTTATTAGTCTTTTACAGTAAATATGCTGTAGATATATAAAATATAAAATATATATCAAGCTTAAGCATTCACAGTATTAGAATTATATTTAAATATTCATTTATAACATCAAGTGTCTCATACTAAATGGCTACCAATATTGTCCTACAGAAAAAAAACGTCTGCAGTTACTGGCTTCCTTTGACACTAAACAATGCAAAAAAAATCATTTACACATAAACAAATCTTGCATCAGGAAATTCAAGAGCATAATAATGAATTAGAAAAACGTTTTAGATAACCTTGTTCATCTAGCAGCTGAAGTAGAACTAATACTTTCAATACCTGTACAGGGATTTAACTTGTCTAGCTACGACTTTCAAGTGATAAGAGTCCCATCGCTTGGCTTGGAAATCTAACCTACAGACTACCAGACCTCTGGGACAAATTTCTGTCTGTTACAAACTGGTCTAGTTCCATTGGCTTCAGGGTAACTAGGCTGATTTTTCCCCAGCTGATAGATTGTTACAGGATTACAGAGTAAAGTTAAGTGTCATTTTTATAACTGTCCACCTCATTTAAGAGAATGTCTCTTACAAGACTTGAGCACTGTAGGCTTCTTTGTTTTAAATGCTTAAACAGGAGAGAAAACGCTACTCAATAAAGGACATTTAAGATTCTAAAGTCATTTCCCCATGTTTCCATGGAAATGGGGACCTCGTTCTTTAACCAAGATGACATTAACGATCAGGTGCTTGGAGTCACACAAAAGAGAGAAAGAGGACAGAAATTACCAGCTACTCAATAGTGTGTCAGTCCGGAGCACAACCCCCCCAGTTAGGGATAGGACTTGATACCCCCTTTGCAATTGCAAAGCTTCAGCAGAAACAGCTCTCGGTGTTAGAACAGAGAAGGATTGCTGCTTTATTTTTAATCTAGCTTGCTAACTAAGTTTGCTAACTATAGAACTAAAACAAATAAAACAATGTCATCATCGTCTGAGGGAGGAAGAGGAGGAGGAGGAGAACGAAAGGGCAGCTTTAATAAAAGCAACACTATAAATGTGTTGCTGCGCTCCAGCCCCCTTGCAATGTGTCTATATCTCGGTTTTATCTAGCCCTGCCACCCATGGCTAAATGCCGGGGACTGGAAAGAATCACTCTAGGTTGCTGTGTTCGAGATTATCACCATTACAGCATGAGTTGAAACCAAAAATCAAGGTTTTCCTGAGCTAGGAAAGCATACTATAAATGAAAGATCTTGTTAAGAGCTATTGGTCTAACAGCGAGTGGAAAGGAAGCAGAGGTGTGGAATGACTTGTCCAGGTTCCATCTTTGCCATGGCCAAGACAAGAGAAGCCAGATTCCCCCAAGGCACTCATCAGATCCGTCAGGCACTGGATAGCACTGACTCTGTGCTGTGCTAAGACTTTCAATCTGGCAGTTCTGAACTGCAGATGACTTAAGTCATATCCCTTTCTTCATTCATTTGTGTTAGAGTGACCTCACTCTCCATTTGTCCTAACTGCAATATCACAATTTTTCACTGAGCAGAGCTAGATCTTTTAAAAGGTTTCAAATGAAGAACGTGGAAGGTCAGTTTGCACAGTGCCCATCCAAAGGAGAGGACCTGGGCAAAGAAACATCACCCACCACACAGATGCTAAAGTGTCAAGGAAACAATCTCCCATACTTCAACCAGAGAAATCCTTCAGTGTTCCTTGAAATCCAAGAGATGAAAAAAGCAGAAATAAAACCTACATGTCACACACACAGGTGGACATTTGGCAGAGAAAATATCTGCCAGATTCCTATTTTTCAGTACATCAAAAAAAAGATACCAAAACCCAGTCTTTTCTGATTATTTCTATGTAAGTACTTCTACTTCAGATCCTCCTGTTCAATGCTGCTCAGAACATGAGGTGTCACTGGGACTAACGTCTTGGGAACTGCTGCTGAACTTTGTGATTTTTAACACAGAATTAATACCAATAAAGTGAAACTAAATTGGATCTGTAAGCAGGTTTGCCAAACAGAAGTCACATTGTGGAAATGAAAGTCAGACCTAATTTATTAATATGCTTTTCTAGGCATGCAAAGCCGTAGAGATATTGTCTAAAGAAAAAAATGTGCCCTTTCTCCTCCCAAATTTAGATCCGTCAAAGATGGTGGTTCCAATTTAGTCTACAAAGCAGACCAGCGCGGGGTCCTTCATACCGTGACAACCCATGAAGTCAAATGCTGAGTGTCTGCGGCAGTAGATCTAGAAGTGTTGCAATTTTTTTTTTTATCAATTCTGTACAAAAGTGTGGGCCCCGCCTCAGATGAGCTCAGAGCACCAGAGGATAGGAAGAATGCCAAAGGTGATTCTTTTGCATAGATTAGAATAAAAGACTAGCAAACGTTCAAGAGTTTCTAGGTTGGTTTGACCATGAAACTCTCATTAGATTTCACTGTGAACCAGAAACAGAGAATATACGTGCAAAAGTGATACCTTATATACAGAATTTCCCAAGTGCTGCAGTGATTCTATACGTTCTTCTGGAAATAATCAGAATAAGTATATTTATAGCATGTTGTACAAAGAGCTGGAATTCAGAGAACAAGAATAATTTTCAGAGTAATATGCATTATATATGCATACAGTACTACCTGCAACAGAAAAATTCCAGCAAGAAAAGCAAAGTTTGGGTGACTTGTTTTACAGTTGTGGTGTCTTCCTTCTTTTTACTTGAAATACAGTCAGGTCAAAAACCTCCACAGTAGTCCAACCACCAATCTGATTCTGGATTGACCATCATGCAAGTGATCAGCTTGAAGCCTAGTCATGACGACAGTAAACTAACTATATGGCATTGAAATAAGATTCTCAAGACACTTGGAAATTGGGTACTTAATGCAGAGGAAAAAAGTAGTTGATTTGTTTTGATTTAGACCATATTAATGAAAATCAGTAATGCTTTGCCAACTCAGACTCCAAAACTCAGCTTTACATAAGGATCAGGACTAGAAATAAATTCATGTTTTGGGTAAACTCAGTGAAGATACAAAACGTAAACACTAAACACAATCTGTGATAATGATTACAGTAAATGTAGGAATCTTGGTGCCGTATCTACATGTCAATATATTTTTATACTGAGATTACCTTTGAAGCTAATATACCTGTAAATCAATTAAAATTTAACCAGCTGAGTATAACAACAATCGACTTATTTGGCTTTTGCCACATTTAGTATTTCAGCATCCTCCAGCATTTAATGTTTTTTCTAATAGTGCCACCATGATACAGAAACAATAATATTTTGACTTTCAGAAATTAAAATGGAAACAAGATTACACTGGTGGCTTGTTCAACTCGCTACAAAAACTCAAGAGCACTGAAGGAAATCAAAGCTAGACTCTCAGACCATTACCTGAAGCCAGAAGACCCATATATTCTTTTCCACATCTATTACTGCTTATTGGTAACAGAATGCTGTGCAAATCTACCAATTTAAAGAAAGTTGTTGGATGGTGTTTGCATCTTCTCAAAGCACTTCTTACAGAGAACAAATGGAGAAATTTCACTGAAGCGGGCAAGACAAAGCATAATGTGAAAAGAGATAGAGAGTGGGTGTAAAAACAACTCTGCCTTTCCTGTTCTTTAATTTTTTTTCTCCCCTGTGGTTCTCTAAGCATTAATTTTAGTAGCAGCTTGGGATTCTATTCCGGTACAGGATATCTCCAGAGAGGATTTTAAAACCACATATAGGTAACAAAACAAAAAATTACCATATCAGTTTACTTTTTTAAAAAAAGTAAAAGCAAAATGAGCATTAGTCTAGAATAGTGTACAATCTTTGGAGTAAAAATTAGAAACACGCAGTCCATTATGGTACTTAGATACCACAGTTATGAATGTTGAGGGGTAAAGTAATAAAAAAAAGAACAAGCTGCTAATGATATTCCTGTCAATTGTGTTTGGAAGACAGGATTTGAGCTACCAGAACAAGAGTCCGAATAGCAACACAGCAAAGACATTTTTCAAAATAACTTACTCTTCTTTCCATCCAAACTTACTTTAGCTGGTTTTGCAAACCACTGGACAAACACGTCTCAAGAATTCGGTTTAAGTCTACACTGCAGCGTGTTGTTCCCTATTGAGATGCCAGAGCTTGCTCTGGTGCTGGAGGATGTACATACCTGTTAGTATGACGCTTTGGCTGGCATAACCCACCCTGCCAAGAAGCCCACAGTTGCTCTGTGGTAACACAGATATGCCGCATCCTGTACCAGCTGCTCATGCCTCTGTATGAGCATACACACACCGCCCATATTGTACCAAGCCAGTGAGTCACACCAGCACAGCCAGCAGAAATGGGCACTCCATTTATTGCCCTGTTCCCCAAAGAGACAAATCTTCGCTGTGAAGGCAGCTCTCATGAAAGGGTGCAGAAAGCACCTCCATCCCTGCCCGAGCTCACTCAAGTGCATTCAGTGGGAGTGCAGGGGTGGTAATCAGGAACAGAAATAGGATGCTACAGCATTAGGTAGACCCAAAAGTGACGACTTCTGGTCGCAGCTATCTGTACCACTGTTATAAAATGACTGAAAAAAAAAAATAATAATTTCAAAGTACTAACTTCAGTGACACTGCTGTAATGTAAAAAAGGTTAAATCAAATCCGGACCTATCAAACATCCATACTGAGAAAGGCTACAGCATTTACTATATCAAACTCAACCATTCATAGGCCAGCAAAAACTTCCCAATCTAAGACCCTGTGTTTAGTTGTCTATGGGCTGCACTATCCTTTAAACACAGAGGCCGAGTCTCCCTGTGACAGGTTGCTGCCTCAGGATGATGAGGGTTTGGTTTTGGTTTGGTTTTTTCATTTTTACCAAAAATACTTTAACCATAGCACAAAACAAAACCAGAAGGCAACATATTGTTTATTCGGCGTTTAAAATATTCGGGTATGTTTTCTTTCACCTATTTTTTGCAAAAGTAACTTAAATTTGACAGAGGACAGGGGACTGACAGACAAACACCTTTTGTTTTCCTTACGAAAATCCACTGGAACTTGCCCAAGGGATAAGCCTTTGTAACTTCATATATCTCTCATGCCTTCTAGAGTTTGCTCTGAAATAAAAAGCTGAACTCCCCAAAGACATTCACTGAAGTTGAACAGGCTTTTTTTAGGATGGGCAGCTAAATCCAGTTCCAGAAAAAAAACGAAATTAAAGAGGCTGTCTCTGCTCTGCTGCCCTTTAATCCTAGCCACATCCAAACAGCATGAAAAACAAAAACTTTTAATGAAGACATGATGAGATACCAGCTTACATAGGAGAATCAGCTTGGGAATACCAAGAAGTAAAGACAGGCAGGAGAGGACGAAAAACCTAGGACTGGGATTTAAAGTGGGACACAGGGAATGAAGATGGCATAGCTAATGGAGATAAGGAAATCAGAAACACTTGGAAAGATTGTTTGTCCAAGGTAGACACTCAATGTTCTTCTATTCCCAGTTCATGAACGGGCCAGCACAGCATCCAGGATCAGACAGGGCCACTGTAAAGAGTGTTCATGAAACACTGACCACTTATGCTGTGTTGAAGACCAGCAAGGCAAGAAAACAAAACAAAACAATAAGGCCATCAGTAATTCCTCCCTCGTGGTGCAGCCTGAATAATGTAATAAGAAACAATAAGAAGAAAACAAAATATTGAACAGCTTCTCATTCAAACAGCAGTGGATGTCCTGTGCAGAGAGGGAAGCAGGAATTCTGTGGAAAAACAGTGTGCCGCTGTGTAATTAAAGACTGAATCATAATGCATATGCACAAGCGGGTGGGAAAATTAACGTCCTGGTATTTTCTAACTTTTGCATGTTTGATTTTGCAGTCCCGATAGCACTCTTATTCCATAGGGCATGACTGTGTGTCCAGCATGTAAACAAACTCAAGGCTGTAATTCAGCATTGTGCTCCCCAAATCGA
>NW_009598266.1:37908-41231 GCF_000690535.1 Cariama cristata | reverse complement strand
TGCTGAACCAGTTCCTTGCAGGTGCAGCCATCAGCTGGTGCACTTGCATCACAGCAAGGACGTTATCACCTGGAGTACCGCTGCTGGGGAGGGAGCCCAAACCCAAACTAGCTTTATCCTCATTCTATAGAAATACCCTGAAACAGAATTATAAGAACAGTTCAATTTCTACAAGTGAAGAACAGACTACAAAGGTAATAAATACAGTGCAAACAGTAGGTATAGTGAAAATAGCCTTTAAAAGAAGAAGACTAGCACACACAAGGGACATGCAGTAACTCAGAAGAAGGGAACCCAGAGGAGGGTAAGTCAGTCACTAAGGGAATAGATTCCAACATCAAGCTGCCAAAGGGTTGTTGCAACATCAGTGAAGGGGTGGAGGAAGGAAAAAAGGAAAAAAAAAAAATCTCAAATGTCTCCTTTTAAGGGATTTAAATTGACTGCAGTCACCTAACTCAGCTCACAGGCCACACTGCCATTCATCACACTTCCAGCCTTCCATAAGTCCTGCTTGCCAATAAAACATGTGATAATGAATAATTGGATTCCAATAGTCTGGTTGTTGCCACTTGAACATGAGCAGTTCAGAGGTTGTGATATGCATTGTTTCTTCCTCTTGCAGAGATATGCTTTCTGTTTAAATTATTCCACCTCAAAGCCAACACAGTGACTCGAGGATTCCAGAGGCTGACTGTACTGTGTTGACTTCCAGAAGAAAGAAAGGAAGAAGGTCATGTTTTACATTTGGATTACCTATAGAAAAGCTTGCAATTCTTCCAGTCATTTGATATTAACCTTAACTTAATATCAAATAATAAGCGAGCAATGAATTTATTATATAGTAAGTTTTGTAATTTTCACTTCCTCTGAGTGTGCACTGAATGCACGTGGAGGAGCACAGGGAATAAAAAATAGATATCAAGAAATAGAATACCTGCACATCCTAGGAATAGCCATGTTTCTGCTCCCACTCCCAGCTTCTCATCTCTCTGATCTTCCTCGGTTAGCATGTCTCATCTCCATTTCTCTGATACCCCATCCTCAAACCAAGCCTTGGGGTCCAGCACTCAACCACCCCTATCTTGCCAATTTAACTGAGATTAGTTAGCAGTGTCTCCTTTGGGGAAACTGGGCTGTGGATCACATCAGAACAGAGCATCAGTTAAGATCAGTTCCAGGAACAAAGCAGAGCAAGAAGTACTACAGGAAGGAAAGGGAAAATGACACACAACACAAAATGTCTTGCTAGCATGATCTCTTTACGTTGTTATAGCTGGATGTGCTTTAGTAACTAGATAATATGGGTGTCTGTCCATTTTCCCTCCTCCCTCTGCTTTAAAGCCTGTCTTATATCCACCCATAATGCTGCCAAAACCACCCTGTGAAATTCAAACTCAAACCAGATCACTGAAATGGATGCACCTCTAGGGCTTTGGGTGTACCATGGATCCATTTCCTCCTTCCAACATGCACTTTACGACAATCATTTTATTACCTTAATATATACACACAGCAGTAGGTGCAACAGTCCAGCCAAGACTCCATTTTAATAGATCACAGTCTGTTCTAAATCAATTAATTACACATATTTTGTTCAGAATATTCACAATCAATTTTTCAATATCTCATAGTATGAATCTAAGAGTTTGCAGCTTTGTTGCAAAAGCTAATCAACCTTCCACACTACAACAACAGATATACTGAGCAATAGACTAAGGAATGACAAAACATGTTCAGCAAGAATAAGAATGTCTCTGTGCTGTAAAGTAATTTTGTCTGAGATTGTCTTATAAAAAAAAGTATTGTTGACTTTGCCACAGGAACTATCAATTCACATTGGGGCAGTTTGGCTGGATCTCCCCAGACACGTGCCTTCATTGCTGGTCCATGTAGACTGCTTCAGAGGAAACAAAACAGCAGCAATAGTGGATCTGATTCTTTGGGACAGCTCTGTTACAGGTAGAAAAATCCCAGCATAACTGGAAAATTCCCATCCCAGTTCCATCTGCTAGCCAATGTGTGTCCTCATTGCTGAGATTTCTTCCAGCATTAATTCAACCTGCTGCAGTTAACTGCTTTTAGGCTGATGCCCTCAGTTATTTTTATTTATACATCCACTGTGAACCACTAACAATTCATGCTAACAGTCGAACTCAATACACAAGTGAATCTGGCAGTCAATGTCACAAAATACTTTCCAGCAATACTTAGTCTACTACCAGTTGGTTTCAGGGAGGGAAGTGTGGTTCTGCTGGAGTAGTTTTTTTTAACAAACTGGTTCATTTTATTTAAAAGGCACTATTTTGAAACAGGTGTACAGTGCAGTTTTAAAAAAAATGCTTAATGACTTGAAAAATCTAAAAATAGTCTTAGGAATTTAGTGCAGTTAGACCTTCAGATTGAGGGCAGAGGCAAGAGACACGAGTCAAAGAGCACACAAGTCAAGACAAAGGGAGTCAACAGGGACATGCAGGGTGGGAGAGGAGGACAGGCTGTGCCACAGACTCGAGCCTGGCAACGACCAGACAGCAGTCTGACCTCACAGCCACCATACGTCCATGACCTGGAGGTCCCGCTCTGGGGACAACCCAGAGCAGATCCTGACAGCTCCCAACACCTTCACAAACCACACATGTGCTAGGGAGATGCCAGCTCCTTGCCTGTGCTGAGACAGTGCATGGGGAGATCAGGTTTTCACAAAAAGTGAGACTCTTAAGTCACCTAGGGTTGTGGGGTTTGGGGGGGGGTTTTGTTTGTTTGCTTGGGTTTTTTTTGGTGGGTTTTTTTTTGTTTGGGGTTATTTTGTTTGGTTGATTTTGGTTTTTAAGGTGTTACCCATGTCCATCTGGGAAAGCTCCATTCATCTAAAAGTCACAGGAGAGCACATCTCCTGTGTGAAGCCCTGGCTTTGGATTTAAAGTGTTTCATTTAAGCCTGATCCTGATCAGCTAAAGCTACACTAGGAAAAGTAATGTCAGTAGAAATATTAGAAACTGGATTAATACTGTGAGTTTAAAATTATCTCAGAAGTTAAAGTACTACAAACTCCCCTCTCAGCCTGACCTTACTTTGACAAATGATTTGTCTGCTTTATCATGTCTACTTCCTCTTCTCTTTGGAGCTTCCAGAAAAAAATAAACCACCTCAAAAACTCCCTAATATAAAGCATCTCCTACTGCATCTAGAAAAGAAGAACAGCAAAGAACATAAGTATTTGCAATGGTAACTTGAATGAGAGAAAAAATATAAGAGCTACTTTGACATGTAAGATCTGTTGGATTCCTAGCTGGTCCCCTAGGGCTGTTTCAGACAAAGTAAATTCC
>NW_009598266.1:0-37877 GCF_000690535.1 Cariama cristata | reverse complement strand
AGAAGAAGGGGGAGGCTATTGAAGAGGATCAGGATAAAAAGAAAGTCTTGATTTTCCACTTAGGCATTTTGAGCTCTAATGAATTTTTCACACACAAGAGTATCAAGTACAAATATCACATAAAAGGCATGAAGTGTTTTCCCTCCAAAAAAAAAAAAGGAGTTTCTCATTTTCAATAAACACACATATAGAATATCCAGCCTATCAAGTTGAGTTAAATTGAAATTAAATGCATTATTGACAGTAGATTCTTTCTTGTATGTGATGTCTTCTTCCATGTCAAAAATTCTTTATAAAGCATGATTTAGTTTCCCTATAGGCCTCTTTACCAGTGCTCCCTCCAAAAACAGTGACTTGAGTATTCCCCTTATTTTCATTACTTTACTCTCCATGTTATCCACCACAGAGATTAGATTCTGTATCCTCTTAGTTTACTTCCAGTACCAGTTTAAATTATTATCCTCTTCCTTTTTAAATCCCCTCTGGAGGCCTACTTCTCCTGCATTACTTATAAAAAAGCAGGCAAGCATAGCTGTCATTCTCTTTACCTAATTATCATATGGGCCAAGAGTCAAAGCAAGGGAAACAGGGAGCTGAAGTATAAACAGTGTTGGAAAAAGGGGAACCGAGTACTTTAACAAAACCAAATCAAACAAGGCAATAGCTATCAACCCACATGCCTATCACTTGCAGCCATTGCTTAACAAACCACACTGCTTGTACCACCTTTCATCCCTCCCAGACCTTTCAAATTCAAAACAATCATTACGTTTCCCACATTTGCTTGTATAGAGTTAGCAATAAATTGCTTTTGTGTGAAATGTTTTTTTAAATATCTAACCAAAAAGACTGGAAGAAAGGAGGTATGTTGCTTTTCAGTGCAGAACTTTCTGTCCAAGTATCTATTTTCTCTCAGTTTGATGCATTACGTTGTGATACATAATGTGCTGGAAGGTTGCTTTATGCACTGGGTACACCTCAGAAGGGTTCTGAAAATGAGCAGCCAGAAGGGCAGGTCCTTGCATGAACTTACAGACTTTAAACAGAACAGAGGGAACTCCATGTAACCAATCTTTCATGTGACTTTTTCAGATTGTTCATTTCAGGCAAATCAGAATATCCTTATTACTTGTATTACGCTAATGACTAACAAATCCCACTCAGCTAGCACCCTCACTGTGAAGAAAATAATTAAACTCCCCCCAAGCTTTATTTTCCTATATCTTAGATGACAGTGATATTTCACAAGATCTACAGCTTGTTTTTCTGTTTTCTAGGCTGAGGTAGTTGGGAGGAAAATATCTCTCCAGCCAGCTAAAGCAATAAGGCACTCAATCTCCAAGCCCTTGCTGCTAGAGCAGAGAGGTGAGAGGTGCCAAACAGATGTACGAGATACACGAGAGCAGGCAAAGGACATCGACTGCTCCTTTGGCTGGTAGCTGCACCCACGAATGTGTCAAGACCTGTTATACTAAGCGGATGCCACCCACACCATTCCTCAGCTGCTCTCAGAACAGGACAGAGACAGCTCACATAGCATCAGCCTCCACTGACCCAATGCTCCTGTTTCCATACCACACATCACTCACATCTCCAGAAGGTCCATATTGAGGAGTCACCAAGCTAACGGGGGACACCCCAAGTCCAGCAATTCTGGTCTGTGCAGAAGGTGAGAAACCACTTGTTCCAGATTAGAAAGCTCAGCCCTGGACCCCACGGAGAGTGGGGACAGCAGTCTTCCCCCAACATGCCAGTGCCAGGAAAGGTTGTTTTCCATGGCCAAAGGTAACCCTCAAAAGACCAGCACAAGGGCACAGAAGACCTCCTTGAAATGAACAATGAATCAGGGACAATATAATCTGATCCCATGCACCTTAGTTTTGGTACTTTATACACAGCGAAGAATGAATTCTGTTCTTCAGATATCATGTTTTCTTTTCTCTCCCACATTTCTTCTTGTAAGGCCCATTTTGCCCTACATTTTGGGGTTTTGGGTTTGGTGGTTTGCTTTTTCTTTTTTAGCTTTGGGTTGTGGGAGGGGGTATTTAGGTTTTTCCCCTCCTCACAAATTGCTTCACACTGGCAAAGCAGAACATTTTTTCTTTCTAGTTTGCAAGACAATGAGATGCTTGAGATAGAGGTAGATAGACTAAGGGACCTGAAGAATCACTTGACCCTCTCAAAACTTTCACTTTCCTCATAGAAGCCATATACATCTTATCATAGGACTGAGGGGACCACCTTGACTTCTTCAACCGCAGCTACAACGAGTCAGGGAAGATGCTCAAAAAAAATTAATTTTCCTTTTTAAAAGAAATGAAAAAAACCAAAATACTTCTGAACTGGAAACTGTAGCAAAGAGATGAGGTTTACAACAAGCCAATGTTTTCTTTCTGTAAACCACATTACTCTTCCTTAATGTAACAGCCAAACCTCAAAGGACAGGTGGAGGGCACTGTGTACACATATACAGACATTGGAAAGTATTTTTCATTGTTTTTCCTGGAAACTATGTGCCAGCTTCTGTAGAGAATCTCTTTTTGGCATGGATCTCTAGTATGCCATGTGCTGAAGGGCAAGTGGATATAAACTGGACTCACTAAAGTCAACGATACTGCCTTGCAAAAAAACTTCAGTACAACTTTGACCAAAAAGCAACCACTGAACTCCTCACAAATCAGATTTTCAGCTGATATGAACTGCAACGGCACAGCAGAGCAACATCAGTGTGCAGTGGCCTGCATTATTCTGTACAGCTCTGCAATGAAGACTAGAGCATCAGGAGAGTAGGGGGGGGAAACAGTTTCCATTCCTGTTCTCTTGCTTTGCAAACACAACAGAGATCTGACAAATGTAACCATTTCCTTGCCTGGCAGCTCAGCAAAATTCCTTTTTTTGCATTGTTCTTTATGAAGTTTGAGGGATTTTCTGAGCATGGGCTGCATGCTTTCAAGAGCAAAACTAGAAGCAGGTGGGTGATATGGATTATTTCAAGTTAATGAACTTTCTCTGCAGCTCCTAACTGGTTTTAGACCATTAAACCACACACAAGCACAGCTAAAATTTCAGCTTTCGGCATAAATTAAAACACTGAAACATAGCAGGAACCATCCGTAAAAAAATAACCTCCAGAACAAAAGCTCAAGGCAGAAGCTCAAGGCAGTTTTGATGCAGAGTTTTGTGACACATATATATTTTTAGATAACTGGTCCCACATTAAGTCCTGATGCCTCTAACAGCAAGCACCTCCGTGTCTGTACCACCTCGGATGGACAGATGTCAGCCCACTCAGCATGCTGAGCCACTCGGAGCCAGCAGGATCCAGTAATCCTGCTAGTAGGGTTTTTTGGATCAGTCTCAGTATCATGTCAGCATGGTGAGCTGTTTTCAGGTTCACCCTCACAGCCTGTCCAAGCTCAGGGCAAAGGGTACAATAATCTCACCACTGTCTACTGTAGACAGACCCTAAAAGAACAATCTTACCAAAACAGATCAAATGTTGACCTAAGTCAGCAGCTGTTGCCTACAGCCAGTTGGTAATGGATGTTAGTAGAGGGAGCACACAACAACATGGCAAACACAAAGGTATATTGCCTTCCACATTTCCATCTTGCCTTTAGCAAAGCAAAGCTTTGGTCTCCTTGAGATGGGCTGCGTCTAATCCTCCCACTTTATGCTCACCAATGGATTTTTAGTGTTCATTTACTTGGTCTTTTAGTATAGGTATGTTTGTCTCCACGACATTGTGCGGCAATAAGATCCACCACGTAATATTGAATTGTGAGCAAAAATAATTCCCATTTTTTTAAACCTGTTTGACAAGTTTATTTGATGCTCTCTGGCCCTTACATCATAGGAAGGAATATATTAGTGTTCTCTACCTGCGTTCTGCTCCCTCCTCATGCCATCCAAGCTAGTAAAACTTTTTTATTAAGTCTTTTCTCATCCATAAACTGTTCCTCTTCACTGATCAAATTGCTATTGCTCTGTTTGCCTTCTTTGAGAAGCAAACAGAAATATTCATAGAATTATCTACAGTGACTACTAAATCTCTCTCCAAATGGGTAATAACTAATGCACATTCCATCCTTGCCAGAGTTAACTGCAAAGTAATGCAGATGAAGAAAAGCAGTCCTATCAACACAGAATTGCAACCCCCATTTTATAGTCCATTCATTCACTACAAGCAATCCTTTTGCCACTCTGTAATTAATTCTTATTATAAATAGCCTAGAGACAAGTTTCAGCACCCCACAGTTTATTCCCTGTTTCCAAACAATTTCCAAGAGCGCATTTGGCAACAACCATTCTAGCTCCACAATGCATACCTGATAACATCCCTCTAGACCAAAAACTGACCACTTGCCTCTCATCTTACTTTTTAACCAGCTATTAGACAAAAAAATCTTTACCCACAGACCAATGCAATTTAGTTTCTTCTGTTCAGAAAAAAAAAAAGCAGATGCAGATACATTACGTCAATCAGATGATAAAACAAACAAACAGCTTTGGTGGAGGAACCAGAAGTAGTGTGACTAAATGCTGCCACTTCAGCCCATCTCCAGCCTTGAGCAGTTTTACAGTCAGGCTTAGGGATTTGTCTGCATATCAATAGTAAATCCAAATCCCTAGAGGATTCACAGTTATCTCAAAGCTCACATGTATGGGAAATAAAGCACTAGCCACTCACCCCTAAAGCTTTAACACCACAGCTCTTGCTCATGGTTTAGTTATTGGTGGTCCAAAGAAGGTAGCTGTAAGAGGGCAGTAGTTTTGATAATTCCTGGAGCATTTCTGGAGGTTGAAGTGCGAAGGGATGACGTGCCTTAGCTACATGCAAAATAAATATCTCCCTTTATTATAGATACAACTCAAATGCCACATAAAACAAGGTAGCGGGCATTGCTCAAAGTTTTCTCTGTGTATATTTAGATTAAATAGATTTAAAGATTTTTAGATTAAATGCAAGCAAAGTGTGTCTCAATAGCTGTTTCCACCAGACTGTTCAGACACTTACACTGCCTTTCAGCTGCCAGTTAACTCTGACACAGTAACTACCTTGCACCACTTCACCAGTGAGGCCAGCACATCCCAGGTGTTGGCAGTAGACTGGGAATGGCTGCACAGATGAGAAAAGAAGTGAAGGTGCTCACAGCCTCTATGGCATAACATTCGGTTACTAAGGAGGATCCACCAGAGAGACTTAAATTATTTTAGCCCACTAGTAAGGCTTCATGAGAAGCACTCAGAGTGAAGAAAAAAAGTCTGGGAACTCAACTGCATATATTTTTTTATTCCTGCAATTCCCCTCAGTTCACTGGGCTGTGCAGACAATCATTTTCTATACAGCCCAATAGCTCCATTTGTTGTCTCAGACTTCTTCCAATTTCAAGCCCTGTAGACTTCAGTTCTGCATTGTTTTAATAGCAGCATTGTAAATCTATTCAAATTCACACATATCTCTAAATTAAAGTGCACTTCTGAAGCCTTTCTTACCCTCTTCCTTTAAAAGCATCAACACCCCTGATCCGAGAGGAAGAGTACAGCTACAGTTCTTCTCTGTCAATGATTTTGATCATTTGTCAAAGAGCAAAATAGACTGAAATTTGTTTTCCATAGAAATATGTTTAAACAGCAATGCAAAATTGTTATAAAACAAAGAAAGAGGTCCTTCTCCCACAGATGAAAGGCAAAAATTGCTGCTAGCCCAGTTTTTCTAGTGCAAGCAGCACAGACATGAAACTTTTCCTGGAAATTGTAAGTAGGACACGACTGCAACAAAAAAGACCACTGTGCTAAGTAAACCAGCTATAACCTGGGTATACACCTCATGGAACAGAAAGTACCATGGCTAATTATGTTTGAACCCTACCCCTTTGCAGAGCTGAGGTAAAATTGAGAAAGAGGTCCAAATGCATGCCAAATGCACATAGGAGAACCGAACCTCATATTGACCAGGACCAAGAAGTCCTGGGCTATAACTGAAGCCTAGAACATTTGGATTTGTTCTGTGTTTAGAAACACCAACATTGATATCAGCAGAAACATTTTCAGAAAACCATTTCCTTCATGCATAGGGCATGGCAGAAGAGTATGCAACCTGGAAAAATGTCAGTATAGATCAATTCAAGGGTTTATGGACTCTATAATGACAGCAGTTTTGTGTTTTCCCATAGAGTATAATCCTAAACTACTCAAGGGCCCACTTCATTTAGGTAATACTCTTTCTGCACTATACAGGAAATAACCACGTATTTACAAGTTCACCAAACTATGAAGTGATTGCTAAAGTCAATGAGCTTCTAAGCAGTAAATAATGAAGAATCAATTTTGCTGTGTCACTAATTTTAGGCACATCTTTCATGGAAGTCACATCCCAACACAAGGGCTGCTGGCACAGTGTGATTTATATGAAGACCCAAGGAGAGAAAAAACTCAACTCTTAATAATGTCACTATGCTAACAATTTTACATGCTAATTTTCTCACCTAAAACATCCTGCAGAATGCATAGTCTATATTAGCTAAAGCAGCTATGCAGAAAGGTCATCTGTCTACTTTGCTTTGAAGCAGATAAGATCCACTCGGAAACGTACACAGCAGTGTATAGGAAAGTGAACTGAAGTATGTCAGGCAGCACATAAATACCGCATTGAGATGGCCTCCTTGTCTGTCAAGAGAAGAGAAACCCGAGGGGCTGCAGTCACATGCCTAGACCCAACAGCCTTCCCAAGACAGATCGGTGAATTGCCAACAGTGCGGGTGAGACATCAGACCCATCCAGCTGAATAACAAGAGCTTCTAAAACTTCTCATATTGCTCACCTCCCTGCCTAAACTCACTCCAATTCACCCAGCTCATGGGAGTTAGCTCCCAGCCTCATCTCCAGGGAGGAGAGGGGGACACTGCACCTACAAAACAGTTTTCCCTTTAGGCAGAGATTTTTGCCATCAGGACATGCTGAGCACTTTTAGTGCTAATTTGCCCTAGCCACACTCATTTTGACACCACCCGCTGAATACAGCAACACGAAACATATTCCTGTTGTAAGCCAAATCTCGGACCTTACACTCACGCGGAGAAACCAAGTCACGCATCCTCTGCTCTGCCCCTGTATCACAGTCTTCCCAAAATATCCCAATGAATGGCTATTTCTCTCCTGTGAAGGGGCATAAATACCAACCTAGAACTCTGTTAAGGGTTAAATATACCAATCCCTATACTTTCTCCATGTCCTCACACCTCCAATGCTTTTGCTAAGGGCACAATCTTCAGTTTTAAAATAATCTTTTCAAACCTCATTTAAAACAGCAGTTTCCCACTCAAATACAGGGCCACACAAGCTGCGCTCTGTTCCTCACAGTTACATATATATTCACTAGAAAAGAGAGCAGAGAAGTGGCAAAATAAAGCGTTTCAGATGCTTTCTTTAAATCAACATAACAAATAAAGACCTTTGGCAGTAGAGCACTGTGCTCCTCATAGGAGCTCCTCTCCAGCCAAAGGACTCCAGTGATTCATTCACAATTCAGAATGATTAGACCAATATTTTCTGCCCTGAAGCTCAGGGAAAACCTTGAGTTAAGGGAATTTCAGTAAATACAGAAACACCTGGTGAGTTTCATTCAAGATCTGTGCAGGCAAGGCAAGAGTAGGAGTTAGGCAAAGGTTTCCTACCTTGGTGCTGCTTTTGATTAATTACAGTGAAAGTGCACTCTTTCATCAACTATTCTAAAGTAGAATAAGATTTTTACAGGACAGACTGATCCCTGAGAAATTGCAGAAGACATGGATGAAGAACTCAGATACCCACTTAAATTTCTACCTTACCTCCTCTGTGTTTCTCAGAAACCCCCTTTTCTGTCTTTTTCCACTGCAGTAACATTTAGGTATCCTCACTGAAATATCCAGTGACTTTTATTCCTTGGAGAACTCCACAGTTTCAGAGCACATCACTATATGTGAATGTCAGCATGCATTACCTGACATTTAGAGAACGTCACCATGATATGTAGTCCCTGGTATACTGAAATCTACCTGGAGATTTTTGACATTTTTTACAGTCTCTACCAAATACTTTCTCCTCTCCCTTTTTTCAAATTTGAATTTACTGCAAATGAAAGCCGCCCTGCTGACAGGTCTATGAAATGCTCTGCTTCTTCAAAGAACACACAGACTGGCAAACAAATGGAAATTTCTACATTCAGCTTTATCTCAGGGTGTTGATACCATCATGTAAAGTGATCACCTCTCCAAAGGAAGGGGATGCTCAGGGTCTAAAGTCCATAGGCTTCTTTGTCTCCCTTGTTCAAATTGGATTGCCATTTAACACCAGTGCTGAGAGCAGGGGATTGCAGTGGCATCCAAGAGTTGTGAACTACACAGATGCTCCCAAACTCCTTTAAGTAAAGCCACAGCAGCACTCTGTGTATGTACACTTTCATGTGCTTGCACCGTTTGGCATGGGCACAAATACTCAGCTGTAGTTTTAAGAGAACACATCCTGACTGTACTTGTCTTTGAAGATTTGGTTGCATTGGGGTTTTGAGACTCTTCAAGTGTTAGGAACGTTTTATGAAGCAGCCCACCGCATGCAGATCTCCCAGAAATCAAAGAATAAGGATACCCTGGTGAGCTGTGTTCATCCACCTCCAGGGTGAACACATAAAATGTATGTACTGCTTCAGACCAAATGAACAGGAATTTAAGAACCTGCTATCTCAAATGAGCATTTCATTGGCAGGACAGAGATGAGAGCTGGCAGAAATGATATTCGCTTGCTAATTGTTATTGTCACTATTTCATGATGTGTACTCCAAGTCCTGAGAAGTAACTTACTCAAAGAAAAAGCCTTCTGAAAAACCTAGTAACTCCAGTCTACTATACTACACAATCCTTATTCTGGGTTTATGTGTAACCTCATGTCTGTGCAACTTAATTCTTACAAAGTCTAACAGGTGTAAGATTCCTCCTCTTAAATGAAATGGTAATTTGACCCTAGATTTACACCCAGCCAGACACTGCCCTACGCTATCCCAAGATTCTCATTCGGTCGCCCCTGCAGCGACAAGGCAGCTTGCCCATCTCCTGATTTCCGGGACCTTGCTGCTCCAGTTTGGAGGTAGAACCCACATTGGTGCTTTGGCAATTGTCATGAACAGCTGCTGATTTTTCAGGATATATCACATGTCCTCATCAGTACCTCTGCTATTTCACACTTAATTCCCTGCAGTAACCCAAGATGAGTATCATCCGGTCTAGGTGATATGTCACCCCTCGGGTTCTCAAGTTGCTTTATATAAAACAGGCACATGAAGATCAAAACCCTAGGGTATTAAGAGTAAGTAATACAGAGTAATGTTTTGTTCCTGATGTAAAAATCTCAAATTTGCTTGCAATAATTATATTTCCACATGAGGTTACCTTGATCTTAAATTTAATTGTACTGGAAAACTGAAGTTTGCCTTGAGATCGCCATAAACGCACACAAATAAGAGCTTGCCATCCTGAATCTGACTGCAAACCACTGCTGTCCGAAAATTCTGAAATATGAAAATAGAGTTAAGCTATATTTCTCATAGATTAAAGATTCCCATCAGACTTCCACCTTCCTCAATGGTATTTCTGATCACTTCTTCCCCTCATTGTAAAAAAAAGCCTTCAAAAAAAGCCCCAACAATAAAACAACACACACAAAAAAAACCCAAAATCAACAAAAAAACACACACAAAAACCCCAGTAGCATGAATCTAGGTTTTGGGCAACCAAGAACTGACACAAGAGTTTCCAGTGTAGAGCAATTACTACCATCACCTTTAAAGAGCTATGGCAAATTTGACTCTCAGTTACAAACCAAGTAGAAAAAATGCCTTCCAACTGTCTATACAGTTGCAGTTAATAACTTGACCTGTGACTTTACCTTTGATCAGAGGAGACTAAAGTTGTGAAAAATATTCAGCCTAAAGGATTTATGAAATGTTGACCATAATTAACATATACATGCATTTTACAGATGAGGAAACAAGCAAACATACACCTTATCCACCATTTCTAAAATAAGGGTAATGAAAATGTCACTTGCTATTACTTACATTTTCAAAGTTAATTTGAAGTAAAAAGTTCAGCAAATAAACAGACGTGAAAGGGACATTTTCAAAAATGTGCACCTAGGCTCAGTAAATTATCTTATTGGTCTCAACATGGGGATCCAACATTACTGTTTGTGTTGTTTTTTTTAAAAAGCAATATACTCAATTTTGAACTTTATGCATGTTCAGACATGACATTATTTTTCACTAATAAAGTCAACACATGCAGCAAAGTATTTATCTCCACAGAGAATAGCACACCTAGCTAGAGTCATCCAAAGAGATGACACAGGTAAGACAGCCAGAATCATTCCAAACTGTCAGACCCAGGAGCATGCTTAGCATCCCCTGCTGCCCCTTTTCTCCAACAGTTACTCCCAATGTTGCAAAGGGGGAGAGGGAGTCTCGGCTCTCTTTTTTGTTTGTTTGGGCTTTTGTTTTTTCTCAGGGTTTCAGCTTATCAGTATAGTGCTGGATAAGCTTGACTGCAATAAGCTGACTAAAAAGCCTTCTGAAAGCATGTATTCAGACATTGCTCTGCTTACATGCATGAAATCTTTCTCGAAATTGAACGCCAAAATGTCAGGATTTGGTTCAAACACTCATGCTTTTCCAGGAGTTTATTCAGAATTTTCCAAGCTTTCAACTGCAAGATCAGTCTGCACCTCCCACGAGGGCCAGCTTTCCTCCTGGGCTCCTTGCTGCTTGGTTGGAGGCAGAGAGGGAATACCTATGCCCAAGGGAATTCCTCATCCCTCCCTGCATAGGTCTCTCAAAACCCCAAGGGAAGGTTGACAAAGGTCTACACTTATTAGACACAGTCCTCATGCTGAGACAGAATGGTAGAGACACAGAAGCAGAGATAAAACTGAAAAACAACAAATCACTACACTTTCCGGTGCTGAAGGGAATGCTTTCTAATTCCCCAGAGAGATTTCGGCACTGAACAGAGTTTTGTTTTTATCTTACATGACCAATATACCAGTATTAATTAGTAGTCACTAGAAGATATTTTCTACTGGAAAACAAACATACTAGGAAAGGGAGGACTTTCTAAATACAATGAATTCAAAATGAGGCACAATTCTTAACACATAACACTTACTACTATTTTTTCCATTGCCTTGTAGATATGTGTTTCACTGAAAAATGACTGAGTATTCAAACAAAAAAATGTGACTTCAGAGGTCCGTTTCCTCCATGTGCACACTGCTATTTTGCCTACATGGAAAAATGCAAAATGTGAATGATAACGTCTAAACTAAATCACAGCATCACACAGTTCTGCTGGTTCAACTATGACTCTGTTCTGGAGAACTCGTTTTCAAAAATAACCTGAAGCTTTTAAGTGATTTGTTGCGAACAGGTTGCAATCCTACACAAGAGCTGAAACAGGGTTGGAAGACAAGTTCTTTAATCGATTGTCTGAAATATTCTATCTTCATCAGACCAATCTTAAATTGGTAGCTGAGGGTGGAGAATTATTCCCCTGCCTCCTTTAGAAGTGACAAATGAAAGCAATTTTCTGCAGTGGGAAAGAGAGAGTTTTCAGATTTCATCAATACATGTCAATATAGCATTAATGTAAACCTCTCTTTGAATACCTCCACAAGTAATCTCAAAGAGTCAAACACACATTTTTCTGTTACAAGGAGAATACAACGCACTTAGCAAAGATTGCTGATTAACTAGGTTTTGTATAGAAATCTATCTCAAATTAACATGATGAAGTTTCTTTGCTTTCCTAATTAACGAGCATTATCCCATATGAAACTTTTTGTTTGTTTAAGTGTGATTGATGAAACAAAGTGCAACTGAACAGCAGGATTCCTCTAGTCCATGCTCAGGATGATGCAGAAATTGTTGTGAAGTTCACACGGGCAAATAACTTCCTGCCATTAGTGTGTGCCTGGAAAATGAAGGAGAGGGGCTAGAAAGGCAGATGGAGGGGGCGAAAATCCAAACACGAAGCAAAGCAGAACTTCACAGGAACCAACGAGAGCTTTAACTGAGCCTGATCTAAAGCCCCCTGCAGACAATAGCAGTCTTTCCAGATCCATCAGGAAGCCCTGGGTCAATCCCTCTGCATTACACAGAACTGCTTGGCTTTGCAGGCAAGTTGAATTTCTGGTCCCTTGTTTGGCAGAGATTGGAAAGGCATCCCTAAGGCTGGGTTAACTTTTGAAGGGAGTACTATTCCTTCCTCCTTAGCCAGGAAAAAGCCCCAGGTTTTGCAATGGAGACCCTTTCAAAGGGGGACGAAAACATTATGCATGGGCACCAAGGAAGAAGAAATCACAACACTCAGCTGTGAGAGCCACCCAATAGTAAAGAGTACTACTGTTTTCCAGAAGCTAATTAGTTCATTAACATCATCCAGAAAAATGGCATAACTGATGACTACAAGCAAAATGACTGGTTTTTCTAAATGCATACTGTTCTATCCCTCCCATCCTTCCCAAAGCACCTCTCCGCTTTGCATCTCAATTCTCAAGCCATTTTCCACAGCACTGCATGTGCACAGCACTGAATATCATGAGCAAACACGATCCAGTACAATCAGTGAACTGTGTTGAATACAGTGCATCTAAAAACATCAGCAGATACAACACAGCATCATGTGTGATGATAACTGTCATTCTTCATGTATTATTAGAGGAAGGAGGTCTAGAAAGCTTTAAACACATTCAGTGCTTGCAGATGTTAGTCAAACAAGACTGGCCATTATGTCACCAAAAAGTTTAAAATTCAACAGTTCCTGCAAAAGCCCACTTACCAGCTATCCAAGGAGCCTGACACAGACATTTTACACCTGTCCTGTTTCCTGCTGCTTTTGCAAAAGAAATCCATGCATCCCACACTCATAATTTCCAGGAAATGTAAAAAAACCTGAAAGTCCAGAACCTCAGAGAGCCAGGCTAGGTAGGAAAACAGAGAGGTGCTCAGTTTTTGAGGAAATCTTCTCCAGTTTCAACTCATAAGCCCCTTCCCCTGTCTCTCACCACAGTAAGTCAAATTGAATCAGGGAAATCTAAAGCAGGAGGAAGAAAAGACTAAGTATCAAAGGCCAGTTCTTGTAAGAGAAATGATGCTTGCGAGCTGGTCAGTATGAGTCTGCTGAAATTATATCTGGCTAGGTGGGGAGGGTATATGTGCACACACATGCACACAGACGTCAGATGCTTCCTTGGAAGGGGATTAGATGACAGATGGTATCAGAACCTGAGCTGCTGTCATGAGTAGAGTTGACACTGTCCTGCTCCCCTGAGTTTAGAGAGGAAAGCAGCAAAGACAAGCCATAAAAAAAAAAACCCACATTGATAAATAGCTGACAATCAGTTTTGTCATTGGCAATGAGTGGAATGACACCTCTTCGCTCGCTCCCTTCTCCCCCCAGAGTCCTTACAGGCAAAATCCTCCCTGAAATGGAGACAAAAGAGGAAATAAATATAGACATGCAACCTCCAAGCATGAGAAATACCAGAGGCTCAGTTTTCCACAGGGAAACTAGAACCTGCTATTACCAACCCAAATATCAGAACCCGGGACAGAGATGGGGAGGAGAACACCCAGCTTAAGGTCTATTAAAAGCAAAGAGAGGAAAAAAGAAAAAAAAGGAAAAAAGAAAAACCCACCGCCTTTGATTGCCAACACAATGAAAATAAACGAGGGAAATAATATTTGGGAGGGATGTACCAGCTGAAAGCAGCCACAATGACTTTGCGCAGGCACCCTGTTATTAGTAATTATTGTAGATAATAAGGGTTTTCAGGCTGAGCAAAATCAGTTCCTAAAACCTCATATCTCCCTGTCCTGTCACCTACCTCCCCTTTTTCTCTGTCCTCTGAGCACCTGCTTTACATAGCTTTCCTTGTATTATCATTAGCTTCATGGATAATTGATAGCTGAGCTCGTCCAGCTGATGCTAAGAAAAGAACGACAAGGTGGTTAGACACACACCTACTATAAATAGACACACAACATGGCCAGCATTTGCCAACATCTGATGATGCCTTCCCTCCTGGGTCCTAAAGTTAGCTAGTTTCTGAAAGTCAGGGAAGCAAAGGAGAGCTAGGTAAAATGCTTTCAATTAATTTTGCAGAGATTGAAGGGATAAAAATAAGTGTGGGGCTTTATATTTTTATGACGTGCTAAAAATACCCACTTTATGAAACCCTCGGCATAGTTTGCAAAGCACAGTTTAAAAGCCTTTACTTTTTTTTAGCAGCAACCATGAAGCTCAAAATATTTAGCTGGTGCTGGGGTCTTTGCCGACAGGGCTGAAAAGGGTCACGAGAAGATCTCTGCTGAGCATAGCGTGTGGAAGCTAGATAGAGAATAAAGCAACACACAATTGCACTAAGCCCCAAGGTATCTCTGCAAAGCGTAAGTGCTCATGCTCGGGAGCTCAGAGGGCGAAGGCTGTCAGTCCATGAGTGCAGGGGAATCACAGCTGCCTCCGCAATGCTGGCAGGAGGCACAGGCTGCCTTGGGCTCTGAGTCAGCAGCAAAACCTCCAGCCTCATCACTGGTTGGTTCTGGACACTTCTGGGGCAACCTCCTGACCTGTCCTTGATCTGATATGCCAGAGGTAGGCTTCCAGCTGGAAAACCCTTAGTCTTGCTTGGCGCATCACCAAAGGCTGGGGGAGGTATGCTACTCCACTGTGCAGTTGCCTTTTGCCTACACTTTCTTGCTGATGATCCTCCCTACTGACTCTACAGTCCTGCAGTGTAGAAGTTACCTTTGCATGATTCAGCCAGACTCTCTGGCACGCTCACCCCACTGCATAGCTCACCTCAACTCCCAACACTGTCGGTAGAGCATATGAAGAACAACCTGCCTCTCAGGACCCAGGAGGTATTTTCAACCCTTGATCAGGGGAGCAGCACTGTTAGAAAGCTTCCTTGCAGCATTTCTACCTCTAGCTGTGGAAGTCAGGCACAAGCACATGCTGCTCTCAGTGCATTTTGTCTTCCTTTTACAAAAAGTTACCCCAAAATGGTGTAGGCTCCAAACTTACTTGCTCCTAGATTGTGGCAAACGTTTCTCTTTTTGTTTTAGTCATCGAGTCCAGTTGTACTTTGCAGATTGTATCGATTTTTAAAGTTTTTTTTTCTAATGTAAAATGCTTATTTCTGGAAATTCTTAGTGCATTCCCTCTACAAACACTAATATGGCTGTCTTTATTTGCCAGGTGTCACTCACTGACAGTCAACTAAGCTTCATCAGTACAAATAAGGCAAGCAGCAGTTTAAAATTCCCCCTGCCTAAGGAAAGCAGCTGCAGCTAAGTATTTGCCCTAGCACATGCTGAGGTATCAGCACTGGTTTTGTCCTTGTAGTAGCAACCTCCCTTTTCAGAGCTGATGAACTCGCACATGCGCTCAGGTCTTTCTCATTTTCTTTCTTGGTGGTAATCTCAGCCTGAAAGCCATTATAGACCACAGGAATACAGCTATGTGAAAATAAACAACTGTTTGTCCCAGTTCTCAATCAAGTATCGAGATGGAGAAAATCTGGCACTTCCAATAGGAGAAATCATTTATGTCTCACAGTTCATGATGGCAGAGCTGTCATCATACACAGACAGTGCCCAGTCATGACACAAGAGCAGTATCTCAGACCACAGGGAAGGGGAAAAAGAACAAAACCTAAGCCAAGCCTCCGTGCAGCTCTGTGACAGGCAGCAGGCACACAGCAAGAACACTGGTACAAAACCACACAAGTCTGAGGAGTGGGAGGAGGGTTTTTGTCTTAAAAAAGCTCCAAAGGTCTGCATACAGTGGAGGTTTCATCTTGAGAAACTTGTAGCTTGAAGCTACCAAGAACAGCTGCGTCAGGAGCAAAACAAAAAAAAAAACAACTCTCTTATAAAATTGCTTACCTAGGCAGTGCTGGAGGGCAAGCACACTACAGTGGAAACAAAGAAAAGCATTCAAAAAGTTTTTCCTCTCACCAGTCAAAAAGCACACATTAAAATGGAAGCTTTAAATATTTAATGTCCAAAACAAACACGAAAATTTCCCAAAACAAGACTGCTGGTTCAACACAAACCAGCAGCACTCACAACTAAGACAATAGAGGTTTTATACACAGCTGTACTAATACCAGTTGCGGACATGTAAAACCCATTTAGAGATGAAAAGATGCAGGGATCAGGTGGAGAACGACTGACCTTCCCTATCTTTGTCACACTTGCACAAAGTGGTTAATGCCACCAAAAGAGTGGGAGGCAGTTTAGCAGGGATCATTGCTAGGAGTCTCAATAGATTATGCTATTATTTTGAGATTCTGCAAGAGAAGAAATTAACCTTCTTTATAACTCTTGGCTTACTTTAATAGATTTAATGGATGTCACAGGCTGGTAATACCGTTTTACATTCCTTTAATTTCCTTACTGATTGTCCTCCTTACAATAAAAATCCACTACTCTAGACCTTGAGTGGGGAGCACTGGTGCTGTTAACCACACGGTCAAACCCTTAGCTGCTTGACTGCTGTCTTGCTCATACACCCATGACTGAAGCAATCACCACCCCGAGATCAGGAATACCTTTCCTACAAGCTCAGACCAGCAGAAACCATTGGGATTTTCCCACCTTTCCTTATAGCAGATGGCATTGTGCATTTCCCCAAGATCACCTGGGTATTTTCACACCCAGATTCCCACTCCTGCAGGGACCCAGGAGGCTGGCAATGTCTGACATCTCTCTTGATGGTTCCTTGTGGCACAGAAGAGTTTTTCAAACATTGTGCTGAAGGGCTTAATCTTGCTGCAGGGACTTAACAGTTTCTTACAATTTATGATACAAAAAAATTTAGAATTTTTTTGCCTTACAGATCCAGACTGTGCAATTCTTATACAGTTACTTGCAATCACAGGGACAGGACCCAATGGGTAGCACAGTAGCATCCAAGTCTTTATTGCCCCTCACTTTTTTTTGTTTTTAAATCTCTATTATTTTTCCCACTATTCTTTCAAAAACTTTAAAAAGGGTTTTGACAGGCACACAAGCCTGTACACCTCACACGAGCAGAAAGGCAATTTTTCTGTAGCTTAACCAAAGATGTGATTGATTTCCACTCCTGTTCCACCCACCACTGAAATTCTGCATTTCAGATGCAGCTCTAATATAACACCTTAATTTTACTTCAAATAGGGCTGAACATCCAGAAGTTACTACTAGTGCAGAATCCCACTGCAGAGTACATAAAGGAAACAGGAATAGAAGGTTTCCAGATGAAGGGAAAAAGTCATTTCCCAATGAAAGGGGTAAGTCAGAGGAGCAATGCACCAAAACCTGCTCCCCATGGTGACAATTGCAGAAGGAAATCTGAGTGGAACTCAGAAGGCGCAAGGTGAGAGACCAGGTAGGCTGAAACTAAACCTGGGAAAGGGAAGCCTTGCTTAGAAACATGGTCATGCCAGTATTAAACTCCACACAAACAGCTCAGTCTTTCAGACTCTGTCTGGCTGAATACCTCCGAGGCCTCACCCCATCCACCACTTACTCTGTTGACTCAATCTTTGACTATAAATGCTATAAATGGGAAATTTATAAAAGGTCCAGTAGGCAGAAGGGTTGAATGCCTGCAACCCCCTCTAGAAGAATTCCTTCACAGTGCTTACAAACCAGAGCATGTAGTTGGCGCTTCCCTCTCTCTGACAGAGTTTAGCCCCAAGTGAGCACCTAGGATAGGTTTCATCACCTTCCTTAATACGCTGTTTTGCAGGCAGACCAGAACAAGGGAGAAATCACATAATCGATTTGGTTGGAAGAGATCTCTGGGAACATCAAGTCCAACCTTTGCCCTAACACCACCACGTCAACCAGACCATAGCACTAAGTGCCATGTCCAGGCTTTTCTTAAACACCTCCAGGGATGGTGACTCCACCACCTCCCTGGGCAGCCCATTCCAATGCCTAACGACCCTTTCTGTGCAGAAGTCCCTCCTAATGTCTAACCTGAACCACCCCTGACACAGTTTCAGACTATGCCCTCTTGGCAGCCAAGACCAGCAATGACAACAGGCTCACTCTCAAGACAGTCTCGGCATTGGTCATAGGACAAATTTTGAGCGTTATAGGCTCAGGTACTGTATGGTTCAGTTTGTCAGCCACTCAAGATACACAGATCACATCTGCTTCCTGAGGACAGCATTAGCTCCTACCACCAAATTAAAGTCTTTAAAGTCATGCCTTTGTACAAATTACTCAAAACACTTTATGCTACCCAGTCTACATATGCTACGGGTATTCTCTGAACAGCAGGAAGGCATTAGAAACTGGAATTAAAGTGTGCTCTGACCCTAAATTTATGTAGCAAAAGTACAGGCAGAGGCAACATGGAAGGCATTTTTCTTAGCTTGTTGAGACAGGCATACCCTGTAGCCGTGGAGATTTCATTTCCTTTGGAAAGGTATTTGTGCCCTGTCTGCCTACTTCCATGGAGATGGGGCTTTTTTACAGGTTTAGAGGGAATAAAGATAAGCTTACATGGGAGCTCACAGGAACAGGTCTATCTGAGCTCCTGATGGCACAGTGTCTGCAAAGTAACACACTGTCATCCTTGACTTTTTATTTTTCCCACTTTTTTTTTCTTTTATAGCTCTATTTTTTTTTTCTGAGGTTTTAGATGTTCACAGCTCTCCAATTAACCTTGGCTTCCCCCTCCACTTTAAAAATGAATGCTATGTCTCTCAAAACCTTTGCTTTCGCTATGTAATAGGACATTTTCTCCTCCTTTTCTGGTTCCCACCTTTTGGTATCCTCCCCCCACACCTCTCTAGTGCAGTATTCTCATTACTCTTACTTTCTTTGCCTATCTTCCTTCTTCCACCTTCTCCATTAAACCTTCTCCCTCCCATTGCCTTACAAATCTCTCCCTTTCTTACCCA
This sequence comes from Cariama cristata, assembly GCF_000690535.1. Classification (NCBI taxonomy): domain Eukaryota; kingdom Metazoa; phylum Chordata; class Aves; order Cariamiformes; family Cariamidae; genus Cariama; species Cariama cristata. Next base: position 18,890 of record NW_009598266.1, on the reverse strand, counting down.
GTTCATTTTCTCAACTAACCATTCCTCCCTTCCCCTTTTATCCTGTTCAGTTCCTACTCCCCCATTTCATTTCAACCTACACAGCATGCATTGTGCCTTTCTCCCCCTGCCCCAGTTTCAAACCTCCTCATTATATTTCATTTTCCTCAATTCTATTCAGGTTCTTGTATCAGCCTTCTTGAAGCTCAAATGCTCCCTTCATTGTATTACTGCATATTTCCTGTCTCCTACTCTCTTCCCCTTCCCCATTCCTTCCCCAGCCACCCTCTCCACTTCTAACTATAGTAGGATAGGTCCTCTTATTAACAGCTACAACCTATCAAAATTTTGAATGTAAGTTTTTCTGATCAGGAATAAAGACCCTACATCCCCCTAGGCTATTTATGTGTCTATAAGCTCCATGCATGCCTCAGTCCTGCTACATGCAGTCTTCTCCTGTCACTCATCCTCCACGTGCTTTCCTAACCTAGGGTGAATCGTATAGTTTAACCCTGGATAGCCAATGCTCATGAAACCAGGCACATGTTATATCATGCAACTCAAACAGCGATTTCTGGTGGGACAAGTTCACAATTTGCTATTTACTCCATGAATATCAAAATCAGTGCAATTTTGGATTTCACTAGTAGATTGATTGACAGACTCTCTCACACCCTTGCCAGCGTGAGCTGGTGCACGTCTGTGTGTGCATACCCCAGGATGAGCAGGGAACACTTCCCTGTGTCCACTGCTCAGCATCAACATGAGCTCTGACGGAAGCCACGCCAACCACCAGATGCCAAAGGACAAATACAATTCTTTCTCAGCATGCGGTGTGGTTCTTTCCAGTAGACAGAAGGGCATGATTATAGTGAGTTATTAAAAAAAAATCCAGAAAGTGAGATCAACAAACAAAATCCAATTAAGGAAATCACTCACTCACCCGCCCAGGGCGGGGTTCATCAGGGAGCCATTCAGTAGGACCTCCAATACGGAGCCTTAAGGCTGTACAAAGGTGGTTATTTTCCATGCTGTGCTGTTCTAAACAAAAGCTATACTTAACCTCCTTCAGCTTCCTCTCACTCCCAGAATCAAATGACTACATGCTTTGGCATTTTAACTCCAAATGGAAAAGCCACAATACCTGGTGAGACATGTTGTTGTCAGCAGGAGGCTGGCATCAAACAGAGAACAACCATAAGCACCAAGAACCCAGGCTGTTGGAGCTACCACAGCACTGTAGCCAAAAAAAATCCCAACCAAACAAAACTGACATTTGAAGCTTTCCACTGAAAGAGCAAGCTTGTACATACACTTATCCCCTCTGATTTTGAGATGGGATGGTCTGAAGGCCAGAGAAGGAAGCTGCTCTCCAGGCTTCCGCAGATCTGAGAGAAGGAGTATGGCTCCTAGGACCTCCCAGAGCAGGGGTGATAACCAGACATTATCTCCGCAAGCCTTAACTAATGCCCCTTCTGCACTTGCCACTCAGTTTCTAGGGTCCCTCCATCTCCCACTTCATCATCTGTCATCTCCCACTCCTCTCCTTCAAATCACACAGAGAAGGAACGTAACTCAGGACCATCTGTAAAATACTCTGCCTCGTGACTTTAAGGCCTAGCTAAACTAAGATGACAATACGTCCTCTGCCGTTGGTGCTGGTTGCACAGAAATGTTGTTCTTCAGCAAATGAGCTGCTGATGCTACTGCAGCTGGGAAAAGGTCTTTTTAATCCAAAATGTTGGGGCCTTGTGCTAAACCATTTTATCACACTCCCCACCCCAAATCCTTGAGGTGCTTCTGCTGGTAGCCAGTTGCCATAGGAACACTAATCTTTATCTGGTTTGCTTGTTAAATAAACTGGCATCAGTACTCTCCTTCAGGGGCTGCTCAATCCCTCTCCTCCCTTTAACCCTCTCTCCCTGAAAAAGTGATCAAAAAGAGATGAATATGTTTGACTACTCTCCTTTTCTGCTCTCTCTCCTTTTCCACATCTCCTATGAGCTTTTCAAGTCCAAAATCCAGAATTTGGCAGAAGCAGCCACCATGATGCAGAGGGGTGTGTTAGGCCTGTGTGTTCTCTGGATTCAGCAGATAGGAGAGGAAGCAGAGCGAAGACAGAGAGCAACAGGTAGGATAACACAGCTTGAGAGCCAAATGCTATGAGAGAGACACCTAATCCCAATTATTTTAGATGAAAGCTTTCCAACACTTCCCATGACATCTCACACCTCCTGCAGTCCCCATCATCAGCTTTGTCCTACCTCACTACACTTAAGCAGTGCGTTTTTAATGTCATTAGTAAGGGAACAGCCCTGAAAAGATGTTTCAGAGCTGAAGTTGAAAAGCTAAGAAAGTCAAACATACAAAAAAGACAAGGTGTCTGCAATGGCCTAGAGCTTTTTAATATGAAGCAGGTTTTTCCCCTTCTATGGACCAGAGATCTAGGCCAGAATTATGTAGGTCACAAGCAAACCTTGTTTCAGCTGGTCTTAAGCCAATCCTTAGAAGGTGATAACTCCCACCCAGAGACACCTTTCTCCCCCCCATGTATTTGCTTGAAAGAGAGACAAAGAACTGAAGGGACAAGGGATGCTGGGTGAAGGAATAAAGCAGTTTGGCTTTGTGTGCACGTGCAATAGTCTAACCATGCTTTCCATCTCAGCAGGTGTATACATATGCTAAATGCAGAGATCAAGAAGCTGCTCTTCCCCTCATACCACTTTCTAGTGTGACAAATACCATCCAGAGAAAGTGATCCTATCTCATTCATTTGCATGGAAGAAAAGGCCTGGAAAACTAATAGTGTCAGGATGGGAAAAAACAGGCAGAAGGGGAATCTCAAGAGGCTGAATTCCCACTGCACACAACACTGAAGCAGGCTAGCAAACCAGGATCTTATTTACCTGAAACTGAAATAACTAGATAATCCTTCGTTCACATCACAACAAAAAAAAAAAAGCCTCACACCATAGCAGAGGCATCAGTTTCAGGATCATTTGGGCAGGCCTGGGGATCTTCAGCAGCTGTTCACTGGTATACGAATCACGGTCCTCATGGAAGACTTTGCGATGTTCAGCCTGCCTCCAGAGGACAAGGGCACAATTCTGAAAGCAGCTGAACTGCTGATTTCTAGCTAATTTGAGACTTGGGCTGGCCTGCACTTAGCTGAAAGATCCAGCAGCTCTGGCAAGTCAGTGCCAGAGAAGCAGCGGTTGTTACAGCATGTTTTATAATTAGTTGCCACATTGCTGCGCTTTGCACATAGGTCCCCTGCTTGTCCAGCACACATGGATGGTCTTACGTCTCTATTTAGCAGGACTGCAGGTAGGCTTCCCCCCCCTCCCCCTCAGAAATATACCTTCTTAAATTAGCAGCCTTTAAGTTCAGAGTTCAGGCATAATTCAGGTGAAGACTCAAATATCCAACTCTACTAATGCAAACTTTATCCACACTGGTCCATACTCTGCCAAACTGTAATCTCTTAGGATCTGGACCCTCTTGACATTCCTTTTTCTCTCAGGAGGGCTGGAATCAGCACTCAAGCAGCCCTCTCCGAGCACATTTAAGCATGTGTGGTCAGGCCCACAAATAGAAAGAAGAGACAAGTGAATAAAATAACATTAGGTGAAAGTTCAGCTAAAGTTCATTCATATGCTGGACAAAAATGTTGCAAATTCCTACTTTAAAAGCATCTGTCCTCTGTCAGAAGTCTCTTTTGCTTGATAAACATGGTCCTTGTTCTTCAGGAAGGCAATTTTTTAAATTCAACCTAAGTTTCATCTCCCGCTTTACTTTGCTTTTTCCATTTCTCTGAGAGGGCTGCTTTTTTGAAGAGGTGAACACAGGAATCCCAAGTGACTTTGCTAGCCCCTTTTTATAACATATATTCCAGGCTGACAGAGTGCACAAATCAGCGGTAAAACATTGTGGGGGTTATTTCTTCTGCGTCAATCCCCATGAGCCCCACACCTCCAGTTTTGCTCAGAGATTCATAGCTGAACAACCTTAAAAAGAAACTCAATTAAAACAGTCAAGCTTCCTCTGAGTTTGCATCTGAACTAGAAAGAAGTAGCCAGGGGCTGAGGTCAACATAGTGCAAGATTTCTTCAGTATTCATTAATCATTTGCTGTTTATTAGAAATTGGACTTCTAGTCACTCAGAAGGTTTGCACGCTCTATTTTCACAAACTTCGCGTGGTGAGCACCATAATGAAATAGGTGGGCACTGCAAAGAGCTTGAGGGCTTCTTCACAAGAGCTTGGCACAGCAGTTTTCATTGCTTTGCCCCCCACAGCTCCGCCCATGGAAAATTTTCACAAGGTCCTCCTCAGTTTATGAATCCCTACTGCACTAAGACTTCTCTGCCGCCACTCCCACTCCCTCTGACTCAGACTTATTAAGATAACTTCTCTTTTTCTAGTTCCTCACCTCCAACACACTCAATGCATTAAGCCACATACTCCTGCACATACGTAAAATCCTCCCCAACCACCCTCTCTCATCCAACTTTCCTCCTACAGTTCTTGCACTCCCCCATCCTGGGATGACAGAGTCAGTCAAAACCCATCCAAATGAGCTCAACCTTTGCTTACACTCCTGGCTTCTCTCAGGCAGCTTGTTGTGAGCTGGTGCTTGTAGACGCCAGGACAAACAGGTTTGGGGTAGGAGTATACATCTCTTCTTCCTCCAGCACAGCTTTCAGCAAAACCAAGGCTTGTCACGGACAGAAGACCAGTCATGATCAGGCACATGGTGAGGAGAGGCCGCTGCACTGCAGCTAAGCATATGTGCTATCTAGGGGATCCGGGTCTGACCCAAAGGCTGTGTGCAGACAGCAATATGGTGTGCTATGGACTGGTTTTGGAACCTACTGGCTCCTTAGCAGGGTGAAGCTTTGTCCCATGCAAGAAGAGTGATTTGTATATCACTATTTACCCCTGCTTTAAGAGGTTTCAGGCAACAAAAGCTTCCCATTGGGTTTTAGGACCAGCAGGTACCCTAATTTCCTACTAGACTATTGATGCTCTGTAGGCCATGGTGCTTGGATGGTCACTGTAGGCATAACAGCAAGATAAGAGAGTCCTTCCAGCCCCCGGACCCCATTGCCTGTGCTGGCAGCAGAGGGACCATGACCTGCAAAGAAACCCTGGCACTGAAGGGGGAAATTGGCTTTTGCCAAAGCTGTGGATTTGCTCAGATTAACATTTCCACTGCTGTACAGGGCTCTGCACACATGCTCACGCTTGCTTTTGTTCCTGCTTTTCCATGACCAGTAACAGGTAGGGAGGACTGGGACATGTATGGGGAAGGAGGATGGGGTGGGAGCAGAGAACACGTTCCTGGCATTCAGGGGTATGTGTAGGGAGAGTTGTCTGCTTGGATCAGAAAGGGACCGAGGAGGGAAGGGGCCTGCTGAGTCATAGGTTGCTTAGGTAGGAACAGGGACAGACTTCTAATTCTGGCAGCATCAGGTGGGAGTAGGGAAGATGGCTGAGGAGAAGGTTGAAGCATAAGGAGTGCACAGATCAGATTTAAAGAGGGAACCTGCATCCTTTGTACCAAATGTAGTCGCTCTTAGAATCATCTTCTGTCACACTTTTGTACTGATTAAGAGACAGTGTTCACTTCTGAAGCATACTTCTGTGCGTCTTCATTTCATAACCACTGGCAAAATGCTGGAAACACCTGGAGTTAGACAAATGGCTTCACTTTCTGTGAAAATTTTTTTTGCTGTTTCCCTGATCTGTGCAGCTCTATTTGTCATGCACCACTTCTACTCTAACATGAAGGTCTTTCTCAAGCAAAGACTTCCAAGTCTAACCAATTTGTGATGCACATAAGCAAGTGACCTGCTGGAGACCTAGGAGAGAAGTTGAGCTGTGGCTCATCACAGGTGAAAGATTTTTCATTAATTGCACTGCAACCCTTCCAACCACCTTCTCCAGTTGAATGAGTTTCTGATTTGCCCTGCACTAGTCTGCTTGCTGGATAACAGGACTTGGATTCATTTTGTTCTTCACTCAGAGGCAGGCATGCAGCATTTATCTTCTCAGTGTCCAGATGTGCAGCATAAGCCTCACACAAAACACCAGAGGGAAACAGAAACAGGGAGAAGAGACATAGGAGAAAGGTTGCCATCTTCACTTCTTCAGGGTTTTTATTGGGTTGTATATTTCATACTCTGGAAAGTTGTTGGATTACTTTGCTCAAATTGATATTTAATCACTATAATTATGGGTCCTGATAACTGGACAGAAGAACTGCACATTGGCTACTCAGAGAACAGTTAAGACATCAGCACTAACAGAGAGACAGCAGCTAATCCAAGACGCCTCATCTTTGAGCCTGAACATATTCTGCGAGAGAAGGAGATACTGACATCTGGACACATACTAACCTAGGCCTCTGTGATGAGCTGCCAATAAGTGCTTCAGCTCCTGTTAATTATGGTGGTGTTTCTACAATGATGAGATGACTTCTTTGTCAAGAAGAGCTCTCATCAGGAAATTGGTTCTATTGCAATTAACATCTTTGAATATCCAAATTTAACATCCTCCTTGAGCCTTCTCCCTTATTTCAGGAAGTTTGTGATCAATCAAGTCCTGAAATAGAGCTGCAGATCTGGGATTCAGAGAGGGGGGAGGAGTTGTACGTTTTGGGGGCAGGAGGGTTAAAGTACACAACAGCTTCAAAATCAGCTAGTTGATGTCTCTAGCAATATTTCAACCTCCCATCCCCATATGCATTATTTCCAAGAAAGCTACTATGATCATTACCACTATTTAAAGTCAGAAAAGGTGACACATCCATTGCCTCATTTCAGCCCTGTCTTCAGGTTCAGCTACAGAGCAGGATCTGAGACACAGACAGTCAAAAACCACACACATCACCTCAATTAAACAGCAATTAAACAGCATGTTGTACAACACACCTTTCCTCTTCCCCCCCTGCCAAAACACAAACTCAATTTTCACTTTCTAGGGCTCTCTGTCACGCCATCAGTCCCCACCTACTACAGCTCTTCATGGAGCCAAGGGGAGCACGAGCAGGTGCAAAAGGAGAAAGCAAAACCAGCAACACATCTTGCTGGTCTTGCTCTGGACCACATTGCACCTGAAACACACAGTACTTCCAGCAGCAGCCCTCCCGTAACTTAACTCAGAGGAAGAGGACAAATAATTATTTCCAGTATACATACTTTCTGGGATGAAGGAAAACAGGTTTTCTGTCCCAGGCACACTTGAAGAAAAGTGTATACACCTAGCCAACAAAATTATCCTCATCTCATACCTCAACAAGAAATCTGAACACTAGGTGCACTTACTTTATATCACTATCAGCAACTATAGGAAAAGCAGTCATACACAGCAAGGATCTAGCAAAAACTTCACTGCTAGCTAGCTATTGAATTTTTAAAATAAAATTCACAGCCAATGCCATCAGAAGACTAAGTTTTATGGCTCTTAGGTCATAACCATGAAATAGGGGGTTTTTTTAAATAGTATGAGAAAGACCTAAAACAACTTTTGCTGTATTATATTCAGTTGTATAAAATTTGATTTCCTGCTAGATGATATTAGACCTTCCCCAACTTTAAAAACCCAACAAATACTGAGGGCTTACGTACTTAGCTAGGCAAATCATTTAACTTAAAAAAGCTACATTCAGTGAAATTAAAATAAAACATAATAACCACTTTCGGTTCTACACTGCCATTGCTTGTCATAAATGTCAAAAAAGGCAAAAAAATTTCAGTGAAACTTGACAAAGTATAAGAGGCACATGAGTTAAGGTGCAGAACCTTGGACCACAGCTCCAGCTACTCATAGTCATCTACACCTGTGCAAAATTCAAGAAAACATGCTGCAAAATCACAGTTGGGCAGTAGAGCCCAGTGCTTTTTTTTTCGCTGGGATTCAGTCTGTCTGTTCTAATGGATACCCAATCAGACACAATATGAGCACAAAACTGAAGAAATTAGTCCTACAGGCTGTAACAGAGTTAATTTTTTTTTTTTTCTTCAATGGGAGATGCTGCTGAGACAGAGACAGGAAAATACTTAGATCAAGGTCTGTCCAAAGAAATCTAAGAGGTAGAGTAAGAGAAGTGGGAACAAGTGCACTGACAGGTTAAAAACAACACTGCACAACATGAGGGCTTAATAGCTGAGAAAAAAAGGGCAGAGCGGGCTTGTGATGTTCAATGCCTGCCTGAGAGTGGGCCTTCACGAAACAGAGTTGTGTCAAACCTTCTGCAGGGCTGCATCTTTCAAGTGAACAGGTGAGAGAAGACAATGAAGTTATCAACTGAATAATATTTATCAAGAGCTACACCCAATATTATGACTCATTAGTGAAAGTTAGGAATTAATAATTGGAGTTCCCTTGTCCAAAATTATTCTGTATTTAATACCCTCTGTGCAGTGGCTGTTGCAAACTCATCACCTTGTCTTCCAAATCACCATGATTTGTCTGCGTTCACAGTGAAAAACCATCTTGACCTTGAGGAATTACAAATAAAATTGAGGGGTTCTGAAACTACTAAATTTGGGGCTCTCAAAACCAGGTTCATTTCAACAAAAGGAGGAGAGTAACAGGAAAGCCGGCTCTAGGGAATTCCATAAGAATTCCACCCATTGGTGGAAACCAAGTGAGGAATAACCATCAGGCATGAGTGCTCAATCTATCCACTAAGGCAACCAAAAGGGCAGGCATGGAAGAAAGGTTTCTCCAGTGCACCAGCAGTCTGAGTGCAGCCCAGCTTTCTGTGCCTGCTGCCAGCAGGTTGGCAGCAGAACAATGCCTGCCACGTTCAGAACATCACACCCCAACTGCAAGGGGAATGAGAACTGCAGAGATCAGAAGCATTAAGCAAACTTCATTCTCAGGGCAGGTCAAATTTGAGTCTTCTCACCCTTGACAAAACCCCTCTAAAATTTTTGCACTTCAAGGCATAAATTCACAAGAGGTTATTAAAAGCGTAACATTATTCAGAGTCTGCAAAGTCCTCCATCACACCCCAGCACTTCTAGTGTTCCACACCATACATCTAAAGCCACTTAGTCCTTGGTGACATTTAAAGAGAAAATTCCTCTTTAGCTCCCCACTCAAATTGCCATGACAGAAACCAACAGGATGAATCCTTTCACCTTAAACAGCATCTTCGTTTATATACTACATAAGTTCTGTTATTGTACGTATAGACAACATGCTGACACACACATCATGACAACTTGTACTATGTAGATGGTCCACACAGATACATACACATGACAGCTTGGACCACAGATACATACACACAAGCGTATATAAAAGTTGCCAACCTCCGTGTATTCCAAGGATGCTTGTCTTTCCACCGGTCCCACATCCCTAAGAAGTTCTGCTGGCTCCTGCACCTCCTGCCCCCAGCACACAGTGCTCGTCTTCCCTACCAACGCAGGAGCTGCCCAGCACAACGGCAGGAAAGCAGAGTAGACCCAGGAAGGCTTGAGGAGTGAGTGCCGTGTGACTGCCCCAGGCTGCTCGAGTGGGAAAAAGATGGAGGGGGGCAAAGGGGTGGCTCCTGAGATGTCACTGGAACCACTGTCATATCAGTAGGCTTCACTTCCCTTCCCATTTTTTATATTTAGGTCAAAACACGAGTAGTTACTTATAAAATGGAAAAAAAAAACAACCTCCTTGGCTTATTTTTTCCATGGAGAACCTGACAATGTTTGAACATCAGGACAGCAAGTAAAAACAGACTAAGCAAAACCCATACAATTCCCAGATCCTCTTGAAATCTTACTTTAAAGCCAGGGACCATGTGCATCAAGAGTTAGAGTAGGAAATAAAGGATCCCTTGCCTTTGCCTCAAACAGATAACCACCTCTGTGGCTTTGCTAAAAGCTCTGAGTGGTGTAGCCTTCTATAATGAGTAACAAAGTCACGCAAAGCACATAGTAACACGTACCTTTGTAATACAGTATAGTAATACACTACCATAGTTTGCTGGTACAAGTTTACACGAGTAGGAAGAAGCTACTATATTCATCTTAGAAGCATTAGGAGCTTTGCTTACAGCCACACAAAAAGCCAGAGTGGATTCAGGAATAAATTTAGTTTACAGCAATAGTCCATCCCATGCTAATGGCAACTCTTCTACTTTTTGTCAACATGTTCTTTCTATTGGGAATTTAGATGGCTTTTAGCTGGTTCATTTACTATTTTGTGTCACACATCATCAGCTCTTCTCTGCTGGTGTTTTCCAGCTTTACCACTGAGGATTATCCCTTTGGGCTGATTATCCTTTTTCCAAAAAGGTAATGCTGTGAAATATGGGAAGCAGGTATAACAAGTCTGGAGAGGAAAAAAACCTTTCCCCGATGTCTGCCAGGTCTTTAATCTTTCCATTCCCTAAATGCATGCTTCCCCTTAACACCTCCTACCAAAATGGATGAACTTCAGCACACACAAAAAGAAGCCTCCTCCCCAGAATCCCACCTTCTGCAGCTCGCCCAGGCTTTGCCACCCAAGCAGCAGTAACAAGCCTCCGCAGTCTCAACTCTCAAGCCCAGCTCAAAAGGCCGCTAAGCCAGCCCAGTCAGGTAGCAGTTCAGTCTTTCTCCTTCCCAGGAAACCCCATCACCCATGTGTTTCTGGCACCTGTGACTAGTAAATCAGGGGACTCACTAACCTGGGCTTGTACAGCTGACCTTCACCTTGAGTAACTTGACCTTGAATAACTGCTGCCTTTGCTATAAGTGACCAACCCAGGACATTGGACACGATACTCCCAAAGAGGCATCTTCAATTTAGAGTGATCTCATCATTACTACTACTTTTAACGCTTGCTGTCATTTCTGCACAGAGATAAATAAATCCTCATCTTCTCTCAGAGACTGAAAGACTCTTCTGAAATATTTCCATTCAGCATTTTTTCCAAACAGCTTCTTTAAAATGTCTTTTTTTAAAACCAAAGCTGACTCACACTCTAATGCAAGATAGTCTGACTCACATTTAACACTTTGATCTCCACAGCACTTTTTGGTCAGCAACTGGCCTAGCCCATATCCTTGTACTACACGTAAGGGGAAAGAAAGGAGAAAGCAAACATGTACTTTAAACATCCATTCAGTTCCAGACCATTGAGGAATGCTCAGGATAAATCTGCAGAGAAAGGAAAATTGTTTCAGCACCCAGAGACCTATTACAAATTAGAACAGAAATGAAATTTTTCAGCAAGAGACAGATTTGCACTTTCATGTTCCCAGATTCAGATGAAAAGGGGGCTCCATACAAGAGATATTTTGCTAGAGGGGTTTCTTTTTCTCATTTAGCTTCATCAAAATCCTCATGATAAAAATTGAACGGCATCACTTCAGAAATGAAATAACAGTCCAGAAATAATTTTGCATTTACACATAACTTGTGGTGGTATATATAACTTAAGACAGCTAAAGTATCTGAAAAGGGGAGCCCTAAAAAGTGAGGCCCAAATTTAGGTCAGATAAAAACTGTTATCACTTCACCCATGGGAAGTCCCCAGTTCAAACAGCAAGGGCAGCCTAAACACCCCTGTTAGGGCCACACAACCCTCACCCAGGGAAGGCTCCTGCGAGGCGGATCCAGTTAAACAATCCGCAGCTATTTTCCAGAGGAATCCAAGAAGCTGGGGAGCAGATCTTACTGGTAGATTGCCTGCCTTCAGCTTTCTGTGAAAGATCTCCAGGTTAGCCTCAGAGCCTGGCCTTCATCTTGCTGTGGAGATCATTAATAAAACCAAAACAAGGTCTTTGCCCGCTTGGGAGTAAACTGATTATCTCCTACACACAGGCTTCTGGGTAACTTACAAGTGATAACAGACTTCAGTTCCAACTAAAGTGGAACAAATATAAACTCAATGTAGAATTTAAGAAGTTGTTTACTACATTTGGGTGGGTTTTTTTATTCATCTTCTGATTAAATCGGATGAAAAAGAGATAAGAGACTGTGGGACAAGATGGGAGACATTTTGAAATAGTGACTGGAAATTGACTGTAAGTGACAGAAGGCAAAACAGGCTTGGCTTACAGCCATGTTTTGGAAAGCAGGGTGCGAGGACCTCGAAAGACCCATATAAACACATATAATGAAGCATTCTTGCTCGCGATTCTTACCTAGATATTAACAAACGGAAAAATTCCCTTTGCTTCATGTACTACTTCTGTGTTCTGGCAAGTGTTAGCACCCAGACCTGCTGCACCCACACATTTTTGAGTTCAGTCTGTGTTCAACATCTCATGAGATCAAAGACCCACACTTTCAGTGGACACTTTTGCAGGCCAAGCAGGCAGGACCGCTCTCTAGAAAACCCTCTGCCTGGAGGCAGAAAGCTCTGCCAGTGCCCATCCCTGGAGCGTCTGAGCTCTGCATGGGCAAGGTGACTTTGAGAGAAGTTGTGCTAGCCTACAAACGTATTTCATGCCCCGTTTGAAAGGAGCAATAGCATTATCCTGTTCCTCACCCACAGTGGAGGCACATCATAAGCTCTCCTGTCACAAGAGGCACCTCCATCACCAGCAGCACAGCAAGTGCTCAGTGCAGAGCCAGGCTCAGTTTTTCTCCAGTATGAGGCAGCCAAAGGTCTAATTTATCATATGCCTCCACAGTTTGTCAGCTGCATGTGATCACTCATGAATAATGTTCTCCTGCCCAGCTCAGAGGCACATAACCATGCCCTCTCACTGGCCACGTGTTAAACGTGGACAAGCACACATCTCCAAGCTGCAACTGAGATACGCTTAGCCAGTGCTTTACATGCACAGTAGTTACAGTTAATGTATACAAAGTGATACACATCAGACCAGTCAACCCTCTTTTTATCTCAGGAATACTAACACGCTGCCTCCTTAACCCACAACATTAGCAAGAGTCTGCATAATACATCCACAGGGCAAAGGAGCAAACCCAGCTGAATCATGCCACTGGGACAACACACTGTCCATCCCCTTTGGTCTCACCGGGACACTTTTCCTTCCAGCTGCACACCTTGCCTTTGCTGTAACCAAAAAGGTAGAAATGTGGTACAGCCTGTTGAAAGTAAACAAACAAAATCCCTCTGATTTTACAAGGGCAAGGTCTCTAAACTACATAGGATTTAACGGGAAAAAACACATCTGAGAAGAAGCTGGGGCAGAGCTTGCTCCCAGATGCACCCCCTGAGCTCCCAGCAGGTCCCCACAAGGACACATCACCGCACAGGTGGCACGAGGTCCCTGGCACAAGCCTCAGGGAAGGCAGGCACTGAGCTGAGCTATTCCTGGAGTGGTCGCAGCCCCACACCTCCGTACGGGTAGGGAGGATCTTGCAGACCACTGGATAAGCATAGACAGAAAAAAGTAATGAACTGGTTCCTTGGGCATCACAGTCTCAAATTAACTGAAGTTGCACACCCAATAGTGGGCACGCCTCCTCAAGCTGGAGGAGCTAATAAAATTGTTAATGCCCTCTTAGCTATTCCCCAAGGAATTACTATTATGATCTGGTGAGAGACTCAATTAGATCATCTGTTTCTGAAGAGAACCACTCTGGTCTAAGCAGTAGAGGGTTTTAGCTCCCTGCCAAAGCCTAGGTTGTAGCAGTCTGTGCTGGCACCTGCCATCTCCCCTGCTCTGGGCTTGTCATGCCACCCTGCCCTCCACTTACTACTCCGGGACTTGGGAGCACAGAGCTCCCCAACTTGCCTCCACACCTCAGAGTAGCAGTGTTCCTGCTTTGTAAAATACCTACCTGAGAGGGTAGGACTAGTCAGAGCACTGCTCATGGCATTTATAAGCTTCTCTTCCCAGAGCACTACACAACAGCAGGGTAGGATCCTTGGCAAGCAGATCCTTTGCCTGGGGGCACAAGAGCAGATTGAGGAGAAATGCTGCATATCAGGCTGCTTCAGCCAGGAGGAACAAAGGTCAAGGGCTCTGGGAGAGAAGAGACAGCTGCAAAACTGTGCTAGGAAGGCAGCAGTCAATGAAAGGGCATCCAAATCTACCTGTGCTACACCCATTGAAATCCTCTAACGCTGGAAAGATCCTCAGCCTAGCTGAAAAATCAGAGAAAGTCTCTTAGGTAGTCCAAGCTTACATGTCCCCAAGCAAGTACTGCCAAAAGGGCTTATTTACACCTCTAGTAAATTTTTTAAAAATTCATAGCTTAGCCTTTATTCCTGGATTTACTCTCCTGCAATAAGAGAACAGCTTGCCCTCTGCCATCCCAGCGATGCTGCAGGGATTAATGTATTTCTGTACAGGATTTTGAAAACCACTTTAGAACTCCCCAGAATTTGTCATTCTTCCCAGAAAATGCTTCAGAGAGACACTTGTGCTCATCACGCAGAGGCCAAGAGCAGGGCCAGGGCCACAGAGACCCAACCCCAGCTGCTGCCAGTGCCCCAAGGCAGAGACTGACCCCAGCACAGCATCACAGGGATACCTGGCATACAGGTCACTGTCTCCAAACCAGCGCACTCTGGTAAGGATTCCCATGCACTGTGACAGTGGGTGCAAGAGTAGCTATGTTCGAATGCTCAGCAGCAATAACCAGACATTGCTATTCTCACTCCTCTTCGAAAGTCATAGCAGGGACCAGTGTCATGGCAATGGCAAGGCAGCTGGATCCCCAAAAAGCATCAGGAGCCCTATGTTTCCACTCCTATGTGGGCAGAAACACACGTTCTTCTCCAGTTTATAAAAGAGGCACCAAGAGGAGCAAGAAAGGAGACAAAAAGAGTTAAGCAAATGTCACAAGAGACAAAAGCACTGACACCCACCTACCCACAAGCCCTCCAGCAGTTTCTTAAGAGAGAGTTCATCTCCAGTGCTACCCGCAGCTATTCACACTACTTTCCATCCTCTGTTACATATTAATAATTTTTGTTGATGGCCCTTCTGCTAATACATTACTGCTGGAGTGGTTTGGGTCAGAGCAGTAAACAGCAGGAAGAACAGTCAAGCCAAGCAGAGGCTGCCTGGCTCTGAGGGAACACACAAGAGCACCTGAGAGGGCAAAGCAGCCAGCACAGATATTAACGCTGCAGAAGTAATTCAGCATTTTTCAAAACTTTGCTTTACAAATTGAATACAGTCAGCAGCACAGAAAAATCCTATGAACTGACCATTTAATACAGTAGTTCAGATCCCATCAGCTTGGAGACAAGAATCCTGTTTGCCTGATTTAGTTTGCTCCCTGTTAAGTAGCCCTCCTAGTGTTTACAGCACAGGCAATAGCTAAGCCAACAGATGACCTATCCTGAAATATTCCAGCACCAATTCCAAACAGATGCACCTTCACAAAGGAATCAGTTAAGTAGCTCCAAAATTAATTTATCTTTTACATAACATTACATCATGTTTCCCATATTTATTTTTTAAACCAGCTACAGTGGAACGTTAACTCCAATTGTACAGAGCTTTCCATGCTTTAAACCACAATGAAAGAGATTCATTGAAGGAAGAAAAGTGTGGCTTCACACCTGGAAATGTCCACTGAGACAGGAGATCTGTTGTTCATTCTAGCATCTCGCTACATAAGTGAGATTTCCTTTACACCACAGCATCCTGATAGACCCCAGAAGCTTAGAGCAATATCCTTTTGGATACATAACTGTTCCTTCAGTGCATATTTACTGACTTTCCTCCAGCCCATCATTCTTTATTTGGAGCTATATTCTTATGCACAAAACAGTAACCTTCAGAGGAGGCAGGAGTTATTAAAAAGTTCATCTGTTCCAGCTGCTTATTCCTCACTTAAACTCCTCATTAATCCTCTTTTTATGACACCATAATTGTCCCTATGGCAACCAATTATGATGTCACAAACAAGATTAGAATTTTAGATAGGGGAACAGAATTAGCTGCTTCATTATTTGTTTAGGTCCCTAGCGGCTGTCATGCCTGATCAAATCACTGGCCCATGAGTTCTTTTCAATATCGCACCAATATCTGGTATTTTAGGGGAAGGCAGCCAGAAACACACATAGCAGCATGTGCCCAGCGAAGGATGGAAAGTTGTATTGCATGGAAGGAATCCCTTCCCAGCCCCTGCAGGTCATTCTCTAGCCCCGTGAAGCAAGAAAGCATTGGCAACTCTGGTGACATTATGGGTGCTCAGTAGTCAGGCTTGCTACGAATGTGACTCATTTTCCTATAAAAGCCTCATCGTTCTTTGGATCCTACTAAATATTTCTCTTCAATGATTCCTGCAGCAGTGAAGTCCCTACTAAATACACACAAAACAACCATGTATGGCAAGTAAAGGAAAAGCCCCTGAGATCACTTATTTGATCATATTTTCTTCTACTCAAACTAAATAACCACAGTTGTTCATCTCTCTTCCTGCAGAATAATCACAAATACACTTGAATGCCTGAAGTGATTTACATTACCCTTCTCTAGTCTTTTTTCATGTCATCTGTACTTTTTCAAGCTCCCAACAAATCAAAGAAAAAAAAAAAGGAAAAACAACAAAGAGGTCAAATGTCAGCCAGCCAGGTACCATTAAGCACATCAACAATAGGAGGTGTTGCATATTCAAGATAAAGATAATTTGTCCCCATTCCTCTCCCCGGAGGTCTGGTTTGTGCCATTCTGGCAAGGTGAATGAGTTAGGGTAGCAACAAGAGTTAAGCTAAGAGAAAAGCTCACCCAAAAAAAGGGGGCTGGCTCAGGGAATAACACCAGGACCTGCACAGAGGCACCAGCCCACCCACCTGTAATAGATGCTCCTTTCACCAGCCAGGTCTGGCCTTGAACCAGTAAAGAAAAATCCTCAGAGACCAGCGTAGTCATGGGCAATCCATGCATTTTACTTTCCAGGTAATATATTGTTCATGGAAAACATGACAAATATGCCTAGATTCCATAGAAAGAGAGATGGAAAGGGCAACAGATTTACTTTCATGTCCTGCATTGGGAGCCAATCACAAAACAACTGCCTTCCAGCTGCCCTTGCAGCTGGCAAGAGTTCCTTTGAAAGATGCAGTTCACAGCAGGCAAAATGGCAACATCTCTATTTGGCTATAGAACTACTGCAGCACTTTTGAAAACTGACATACATGCCAGTATCCACTAAAAGAAATCACCATCTCCACTTCAAACCAGATTGAAAAGAAAAAAAGAAAAAAATCTCAAAAAGCCCCCCCCCCCCAAAAAAAAAAAACAAACCTCATGCTTTTTACAGAAAAAGTTCTCATGTTTTGCTTTTTTTTTATTTGGAAACATTTGTCAAACACTAACAAGCACGTACATCTATTCATCCTGTTGTAGAAGGGGTCCACATGAAAACTAATTTTAGCTTTGTAAGATTGCTCTTCACAGACAGTCTGCAGTTGGTAGAGATGGGCTCTTTCAAAGGACAATTTGGAGCCAGAGACTGAATTAGGCTGGCAAAATGGTCCTCTGGAGAAGACTCTCTCACTTGCTAATGACTGTTGAGCACATCAAGGGAAGGTAGCCTCCCCAGCCCAAAATGATCTTCCAAGAATAATTCCTCCTCTCCTCATATTGACTTCTTCACACATATCAGCACTTGCAATTTTTCCTGAGCCAGTAAGAAGTGACACCCACCATCAAGGCATGCACGTGGGGACCAATTCATCACAGTAGAGCCATTAGAAGGAAATGCATTAGTCTTAATGGCAAGAACTGCATACTCACACAGTCTCTTCCCAAGAAAGTTCTTAAATACTGTGGGAGTCAGATGTTGGGAACAGTAAAACCAGTACAAGCAGACACTGTTCTTTGACTGACAAGTCAGTAATCCATTGCCCAGACATAATTTATTACAAGAAACACTGTCTCACTATTTTGCCTATGATTTATATTCCTTTCTGGGTTGTAGTCACCAACACCCTTCAGCCTTGAACAGAAGACAGTCATCAACCTTCCACATGTAGCCATTGAAAGTATGCTTGCTCCCTCTTTCTCCACTGCCCAGATTAGTTGGATGGGAGCTATTCAGTCCTGAAAGCCAAACCTCATGGAAATTTTACTTCTATAAAACTCTCACCCTGTTGACCCGAGCACACTGTGGCGCAAACCCAGCAACCAGAGCATGGTGGGAGACACCACCTCCAGCCAAGATCCACCACCTTGGTACCCCTCCCTGAGACAGAGTAAATGTTGATCTGATTGCTCCATAGTCAGAAAGGAGCAGCAGAAATGGCTGAAGAGCAGGTCAACACTTCTTAAGGGCAGAAACCTTTTCAGCCCTAACATCAGGGATCACTTTCATTCTCTGTGTAAGACAAGAGTTGGTATCCACTAAGTGACTACTTGGGGTTTTATTAAGCAGGTGCATTCTGCCAGTAGGTGCAGACACAGACTCCCAGACACAAAATATTCTCAGAAAGATAAGGAAAGGAAAAACAAGAAAAACACACCACCTTAACCACATACCTGATCTACATTCAGCTTTCAGACATCCCTGGAGAATGACCTCCCTGTTGAGCTATAAACGTGTGGATGGCCATCCACTACCCAACATTACCCTGATAATATACTTTAATCATGACATCAGGCAGCTCCTGCTAGCAGCCAGAGGACAAGTCATCTTCCATGTTCATTCAATCTCTGGTCCTTCAGGAGACGCTAAGTATTGTATGGCTGATTAAAACTAAATATGGTTATTACAACACATTTCTATCATGGAAAACTAATCGTGACCAAGATAGTTTCACAGATGCTACCAAATAACACCTTTGGCTTGCCAGAACTCAGCATTTCTATTCTTTAGGAGATTCTCATATCTCAAATCAAAACCAAATAATTTTTTTTCCTCTGAATCAGAGTGAAAAAAGAACTCAGCGTGAAGAAATTCCAAGTAATTATAATATCAACTGTTCAATATTTAAGTTATGTCCTGGTTTGGTTAAAACAGAGCTATTTTCTCTTTTCAGGA
>NW_009598265.1:0-19492 GCF_000690535.1 Cariama cristata | reverse complement strand
GACTGATCGTAAGGTACCTGATAGTTGGGTTCGCGCTCCTATCCCCGTTTCACAGATGGGGAAACCGAGATGGAGGTTGCGAGCCGCTGGAAGCCACGGAGGGAAGGCAGGCTACAGTGCCGCCCGACCCACACTGGTCTGCACTTGACTTTTGACTGCTGAAGGATTCTTTCCTGTGAGCTCTCCTCGGGCTGTGCGGACCCCTGCCTTTGTAGAGAGACCCAACGCATCACTGCGAGTGGCTCCTCAGGATTTTTGACTTCCGTGTTTTTTTTTAAATCTGATATGCTCTTAAAAAGGGAAAGGAAAGCAGTCAAAAGCAGAGGCCTCAGACCTGCGAGCTGTTGTTCCCATGACTTTGGGGAAGATTTTCAAAAGTACATAATGAGAGTTTGGGAGCTCTGTTCCCACTGACTTTCAAAATCTTCCCTTCACGTCTGTGAGCTAGTCCTCTTAAACTCGGTTGGACTACTTGCAGACGAACGTTAGCAGGCTCAGGGCCTAAATGCTTCTCATGATTCCACTGTTCCCTTCTAGAGCTGCACCGACAAAAATATAAGCAGAACAAGTTTTGAAGGGAGAGGTAATTTCTCTCTCTCTCTTTTTTTCTTTTTCTTTTTTTTTTTTTTTTTTTAAACCAACTGACACAGTTGAAAACAGCAAGCTTTTGGGCTCAAAAAGCTTAGACCATCATGGCTACGAAAACTGCTGCTGCTCAGAAAATATGCAATTCTGGAGCTCCTTAGTGAAAAAGTAGCGCAAAGCAACGTGTAAGTAATCACATAGCTAATATTATGCATATATGTTATTCTGTTTTCCTCGGATTTGAAGTTTGGTATTGCTGAAGAAACTGATTCCTACTTTTTAAAACCAAGTTCTCCGTGAAAATTAGCCAGATGACAAAACTTCAGTTCGTAAAACTTTTCAGTTAAAAAGGAGGAAATATAAATGATTTGTGGTGTCCTTACATTTTTGCTCTTATTTTATTACAATTACCGTGAGTGAAATTTTCAAAAAGTGTGCCTTTCGACTGAAAAGAATGATAGTAAATGTCTTCTAATTTTTTTCCTATTTTTATGTGCCTGTGAAAAAAGGGCTTTGCAGTAGAAATAGCAATGAAAACAGTACAGAAAAATAAAAAAATTACAATGTTGCTGATACAACTTCTCTGTACTTAGATGATGTATAGTTTTGCCCCAAAATAATTACGGTTATTATTTTTCACCCATTTTTCCAACTGTAATATAAGAATAAGATATAGAAGATAGTATGTAATTCTGCTTAACAGGACATGGTATTCTCCTATATGAATCACACTATTCTCTTTTCAGATGTCGTTCCTAAGGTTTCATTAAGATTTTTAATGAAAGTGAAATTTTTACATCCCCTAATATCTAATACTTGCTTTCAGATTCCATACTTCATGCACACGGGCCCCGATCCTGCACAGACTGAAATGTATATTATTATGTGTAAGCACATTGAGTAGCTCTCTTCGTTATTATGCTCTTGTATTTCGGACTGAAGAAGCTAATAGTGATATTACACAATCATTATTCTCAGTATTACTTAGGACTGCACGAAACATAAACCTAATGTAATAGTCTTGATTTACATCTTCCATTCATATCTCTTAAGTTAAATAATGCACAATTATAGTAATTTAAGGATAAGAATGGGTAAATATTTAACTGAGTATCAGAAAAACCGAGAAAGGCAAGTCCTACAGTCTAAAAATCCATGTCATACGAGGTGGGTACTGCATTCTCTGGCTGTAGCATCTGGGAGAGGATCACCAGTTTGTTTTCTCAGTGACTAGTGAAGCCAAAAAGTCACAGCAGGAACACAGCTTAGGACAGAAGGGAGAGAAAGGGATTTTGAGCCTCACCAAAAGTGATGTCAGTTCTTTAGATCAAATTTCCCTTCCAAACAACTTGGGCTTAACAGAATGGTGGAAGTCTTATCTGCTGTGGTAGCAAATATGAGGTTAAGCTGCAGTTTCTGTAATGGACTCCTTCCCTCATACATGTCTCATTGCAGCGCTACCTGAACACCTTCTAGTAGTGCCAGTCCTCTGTTACAGATTCTTCTCCTGAGAGAGTGTCATTGTATTGTCAGAGAATCTCCTCATACTGCAATAAGTGACATGACCAGCATTTGTCATACTGTCTGTTCTATTGTTGCCAGGGGAAGGAGCATGTGCAGTTGAATGTTTTCAGTTTATTTTATCTGTCTTCCATATATGTGTTATGTATTTATGTTAGTGAGGCAAGGTCAAAGTAATGTGTTTTGTTCTTCAAGCAAAATGCGGTTAGGTTTCTGATGGCCCTTAGCTCCTAGGCACATTCATTCCATAGACTTGCATCAGCCCTGAGAAAGTTCTGTCTCTAGAAATGATAGCTTTTTCCCCCTTGTTGCACAAGTTCTCTTATGTCAGAAGAGGGAAACTGTTGACAACTGGATCCAGTGTAGAGACCTAGTAGGCATTTCTTCAGGAATCCTGGATTTAGGCCCTGGAGGATATTGAGACCCTGAATTTGTAATTTAAAATTCTAGAGAAAATCAGTATAGAGTGGAAGAGAGGGACTTAAAATAACCCACATTGCTGAGATGACACCCCCCCCAACTTCCTGTACTTGGGAGTTTCCTACACGCAGCAGACTTTGTGCTTGGATGTGCTGAATTGCCTAGGTCCAGCTGAGAGGTGGCAAACCCAAAGCAAGGTACTTATCTGCCAAAGTGACACAGAAGCTCATAGCTAGTCAGGGATGATTAGAAAGCTGGAGGCTCTCTTCTGACTCAGGCACACATCACTTTACAAATTACCTTGCTATGTGTTTCTAAGCTTTATTTTACAACTATGAGGATTAGAGGAATTTGTTGTAATGAAAACTGGCATTGTGTCATTACCGTGTAACTTTTTAGTTGGATTCTTTGGCTTGCCTGGGTACTTGCATGTTATTCCATTACCTTCATCTGGTCCAGTTCCTAGGTAAGTTAGACCAGTTGGAGAGCACCAAGATACACCCACATGTAGTAATTATAATAATCTTTTCAATAATTGCACATCTACATACTATTTTGGTATTCTGTGTCTGGATGACATATGGACATACAGCCAGTGGGAATTCCAAAATTTTTTCTATTTATTTTTCTAATTTGAGCCCTGCCTTGCCCCTGATGCTCGTCTAGCCTTCTAGATCCCTGTTGTAGATTCATCTAAGCTTCCCTTCAGACCTCTTCTGTAAATTTGATATCAGTTGAAGTTTAAAGTTTCAGTTTAATAACCTAGTGACTGTACTTGAATGTCCTTTTTCATGTATGAGTTTTCTACTTCCTTCTGTAGCCATTCAGTCTCTGATTTACCCTGACAAGTATAGGATTTGGAATTCATTACTTTTGCAATTTCAGTCTGCTAGCAATAATAGAGGTTGTAATCTAGGATGGACTGAAGTGGACAGCATTACTATTGTACAGTGAAAACAGAGTTCTGAATTTGCCAGTATAGACCTGATCTAGGGATGCTTCTGTAGGCAGTAAGGACTGCAAGAAGTATGTGCTGGCTTAGGACTTGCATCTGCTTTATTAGATTTCCTATAAAGTTCCAGATGAAAAAAAAAAACCTAGCTTTTTTTTTTTTTTAACTGTAGACTACCTCCTGATTTTTCAGTAGCCAACTTTAATATTTTTTTCAGCCTCTGAATTGCTCAACGTAGCATAAAGACTAATGGTGTAGTCGAAAGGTTGGATTTACTATATTTCATTTGAATCTTATAATTTGTTATTAAACTTAGGTTCCATGGTAAAGTTTTGGTAAAATGGCCTAACTGAAACTTCTAAATGTTTTAATATTTTTGTGGATTTAATGGTTGTGAAAAGTGCTGGCTTGGTATCTGTGAAAACTGAAGCCTGTTCTTTATTCATGGATTAATTACAGTTGCCAAGTGATCTTCTCCACAACACCCATGAACTTCAGCTTTGAACAGAAGAGGACTCATCAAATGGTGAGAAAATAGTGTGATTGTCGTGACTATTAAGTTTATTGAGAGGATGGTCTATTATTTTTTTCTTCCTAGCATTGATCCTGTTATTTAATAGGTATTGAAGTTAGATTTTTGTAGAGTAATTGCTGGGACCATAACCTAATTTCTCCCCTTCCCCCAGTACTTCAGCTGTTAATTTCTCAAGCTTTGCTATCTTCTTAGCTGTCCGTGACTTTTCAAAACTAATTGTTAGTGATACACTCAATTCGTTAGCTAATTTCTTTATTACTTGCTTTAGCCGTAGTCCTGTGCATATGCTTAACTCGGTTCACATGAGTAGTTTTATCAGTAGCACTACTTAGAGGAGTGAAGTTCAGGTACGTGGAATTGTTCGAAAGATTGAAGCTTAAATTTTGCAGATATGTATACCTGCATTTAAATGAAATGCTACTGAAATGAATGCAGGCGTTGAGGGATTTGGAAATGCTTTAGCTAGTACTGATCTGTTTGCCTTTATGCTGTTTGATTTATTTCTTTCAAGACAGCTTGATGTAAGTTGCTCATTTGCTTCTTTAGTTTCCCAATTCCTGTGAAATTTTGAAATCTGAGCTTCAAAACATTTATAAAATTTTAGTAATGCTCATAATTCTCCTGAGAAGAGCAAAACATTTTTTTATTTAACCGTTTTATGAAAAGGTGACTGAATCTATAGAGAAACTGTCTCTAATTCACTGCCTTAATCAGGTCTTTAATCTTACTCTATTGCCCTACCTTCAATAAGTAATGATTCTTATATGTATGAATTTATTAAGCATAACTCTTAAAAACAGGGAGTTTCCTCTTTTACAGCTACCAATAAAGGATGAAATATTGGTAGCAGGAGGTTGTGTGTGTAAGAATATAGTTGTTGAGTGTTGATATTGGCTTCCTGGTCATTTAGATAGGTGACAGCTTAAAATAATGGTCCACTGAATGATCCATAGTTCAGGAGACAGTTCACAATGATCAGAAGTTCACAGGATGCTGAGAGATACCCCAGACCTTTTTTGGTATCTCAAAAAGTGGCTCAGTTTCTGTTCTCCTTTAGTAAATGTGTTGTAGAGTAAGGAGTGAAAGGGACAGAACCCTACTAGCAGCTTATGATTTCCACGTTTTCTCCTATCTCTGTGGTTGTTACTATAGAGATCGGAATATGGGATATTAACCCTCTCCCAGCTGTTTACCACACTGGGTTTGGAAGTGCAAGTGTGTTTAAATAGGCAGGAGAAATGGTGAGCCCTTTATACCCATAACTGAACTACACCCTGTGTTAAGGATTACTTTAGTCCTGTTATCAACCACTGAACTAATTTAACCTTTGCTAGGATTATTTACCATTTTATGTATTAAAAATAAGGTTTAATACTTAAGCCAGAAAGAAGCAGTAGTTTTCAGGCAGAGTGCACTGAGAGATAACCCAGAGGTCATTTATTTTTCATACAGATTCAACAATCCGTTTCTTTTTTCTTTCTCAGCCACTTTTTCTTTAGTTTTCTTTTTGAGACCTGATTCTCGAATTAACTTGAAGCACTTAACTATTTATATTCTGCCTCATCAGTTAATTTTGTACTTAAGTCACAATACTTGCATGACTATGGCTTTTGAGAGAAGAATTGGAATCCACATTAGTCCCTTGTGTCTTGTACTTGACTTTGCCTATCTGATAACCAATAGGCTGGATCCAGCCTCGCGCCAAAGTGTGAGTCTGGATGTTAGCAGGTAAGGAGTTGGAGCTCAGGTTTGAATGTGTGCTTCAATACTACAGGCATAGTGAATGATTACAAGATTATTTAAATTTATTTTCAAATTTAAGCACTTCTTCAGTTGTTTAGCCAAGCAGAGTTTAAATACTCCATATGCTTAAAGTTAAACGGTTCAATTAAGTGGCTTAAAGGTTCTCCTGAAGCATTTTTGGAATTGATCTAATTCTTTTACTTCAACAGAAGAAGAGAGAGGCCAATGTCAAACAGTTTTGAAAAGCCCATTCTCATTGCTTTGCTAAGAAGATAATTTTGTTTCTTTTCTGCCATCCCCTTTTTGGTTAAATCACTTTCAGTTCCCTGATTCTTCTTACACCCATTGTTTCCTGCTAACCTTCCTCTAATGTCCAGTTTTCTATTAACTTTTCCACACTGATTATTCTTCGTCTCTCTCCTTTTTACTGGAGTTTTGGAGAGGTGATTACACTTTTTCAGTTTCTTTCCTTCTTTCATCAGTTTCTGGAATCCAACAACAAAAAACCCCTCTGATTTCAACTATGCCTTTTTGGTGAGAAACACACAGGTCAAAATTTAGCGCTAGATCAATAGAAAGGGTAAGCAGAGCACTGCGGATGCCGTTATAAAAAAGGGAACTGGGACTTGCATATTATTAAAAATTATTCCCTAAATTGGAATATCGGGATCTGGATCCAGGCAGTAGGATCAGGATTTTAAAGTGATTCTTTAAAAGTCATTATGCTTATTTAAAAAAACAAACAACCAATCAACCCCCACCCAACCAAAAACCGCACAAAAGAAAAGTCCAGGTATATCGAATAGATTCATTAGACTTAATGTCACTGTTCTTATATTGAGCTATGTATCACTGAACTTCTCTTAAGCCTTAAGAAAGACAGCATGGAATTGGAAGAGAAGCAGGGATCTCCATGAAGGGCGGTCAACTACAGTCTTGGTAAGTTCAAAAAATATATGTAAAATTTTACTTCTGTTAAGTTTTCACCTTTATGAAGCGACATATATTTAGGGCCCTGTTCACAGTGGAAAAACAAAGCCAGTTTTATTGAGACAGTCTCTGCACTCTCTGGATTCATTTATGCTATCACCACGTAAAAATCTGTGTTCTGTTAGAGCTGAGTTTGTGGTGTAACTCCTGAATGAAAACAGTAAGTGACATAAAATTCATTAGTTATTTTCACAGTGATTATGCTGCAGTGTTTCCATGCCCAGTTTCTGAACAAAACAAGATATATAGGATTGTGTTGTGTGCTAATAACTTCTGAATCCACCGCTTAATTTCAGCTGCATTTGATAGAGAGATAGAGGTCAAAAAGTCAAGTTTCTACAATTTGAGTGAAACTTAGCAGATGGGAGTAGAGAAAGGTCTTAAATTAGTGCCCCTGAGGTAGAAAAAGCTACAGCATGGACTCAGAAATCTTCTGTTCTGTTCAACCTGTTGACTTGCCAGTCAGCATGCTTGGTTGGTTGGCCAGTCAATGCATGTGTAGCTCAGACCTAGCTGCCATGTGAGCTGCCTCTTATTCTCCTAGAAGTCAGAAGCCTGTGTTTTCTGCAGGAATTTAGGGAAATGTGTTTAGAAGGGAGTGGCAGACCACCACCAGGGCAGTGTCAGCCTGGGATTACTGCACACAAGTGTGTTGGTGGCACGTACAAGCACGCTGATAGGTAACTAGACTTCATTACTTCTGCTAATTGTGAAAAAAAAACCTGGTTTTGCCAGGGCCTTCTAGTCTCCCAAACCACGTGTGAATCATTCCATTTTATGGTAGTTTCTATACCTGGATTAGATGTATGGTTTTCCTGTCTACGTCAGAGAAGGGAACTGTTGAGACAGCTTCAGTATTTAATTTCTTTGATTGTTCGGATGTCAGCACTGAGCTATTCCTTAGGCTGTCAAAATTGTAAAACTGTGTTTTCAGCTCTCCCCAGAAAGTGACTGTAATTTAGACTGCAGCTATGTGTCCCTGACCGATCCTACAACCTACACTCTTGGAGCAATGCAGGAAACATGCATTGTATTCCAATTAACTTCCTTTGTGAAGAAAGTTGTGGAGCTCGGCACAGGGAAGGAAGACGATACTAAGATCTGGCTGCATCAAATTACCACATTGCATTGCAACTGGGGAAATGCTAAATCTGTAGCTGCATGATTATGGGTACGAGGATTGTCCTGAACTGTATGGTCTGTCCCTTCTTCTCAGTCGGGGAGAAATGGGCAAATTACACTTGCCAGAGGTACTGCTTCGCTCACTTTGCAGGCTCAGGTAGGCAGCACTAACTTGGCAGATGTCTGATATTTTTAAATTTTTTACGTGATGTTAGACAAGGGTCAAGATATCTTGTAACACTTTTTAAACAGAACTTAGCACTGTAGCGCTACTGTTCTTTAGAAACAGTTGAATTTCTCAGAATAACAGAAGCCTAAGAGTCATGCATATAAAACATAACATTCAAAAGCAGTAATGTGAGAAGAAACACTTCAAATTCAATATTGTAAGACAACTGCCTTGGAATTTATCATGAAGTCTGAAAAGTGTATTTTGAATTTTTTTGTTTGTCCTCCTGCCCAGTTGAAAGCCATCAGCCTGGCAGCAAGGAATGAAAAACTGTGGTACTCTTCTCCATTTTCTGCTTATTTTCATGTCTGTTTCACGAAATCAAAGCCAGTAAGAGAACAACTGGTCATTAAAAAAAAAAAAAAAAGACTGCATTCCATTTATATGGAACTTTTGGTTCTTTTGTTAGATTCTCAAATCCTTTCATTTGGTCCCAGCTTTTTTTTAAGAAACATATCGTTTCCCAAATGCTGTCTGTATTAAAAGAGTGAAGAAATGTCTTCTGCATGTTTCTAGGATCTAGTGGGTGTTCTTATAACCTTTATCACCAGTACTCTTGCATAGTATCACCAGTTAAATATTATTTCATGGCACCTATGGCTAACCTGTTTTAAAATGGTTTATAATATATAAAAACATTGTAACTTATAATATTTTCCTTTTAAAGATCAACATAGATTTTTTTTTTTTTTAATAACAACAACAAGGTCAAATCATGAATGTTAAGTTTTGTGTGCAGAGCAAAATTGTGCTATATTCTTGTTTAACATTATGTTGTGTGCTTCTTGTGTTTTAAATGGTGTTCATTAAGAGCCTAAACTTAGCAAATAATTATAGTTGATTTTCATAAGGATTTTTTGTTTAAAAAAGCCGACCCTTTTTAGTCTAAATACTAATACTAAATTACTTTTTATCCTGTATTTTTGAAGACACCTTGGTCTTGGATGCTGCTATATGTGGTCAGATACTTTCACGATCCTGAAGACCCCAGTAAATTCACAGGCCTATGCTGTGTCCTCAAAATGGGTGTTGTGGGACAGATTTTAAGAAGGCTTAAGCACTGAAAGTGACTTGTATTATAGACCAAAGAAACTAGGATAATAAATTTTTAGAAGATAATAATTTAAAATTTATATTTCAAATACATATCCGTAAAAGCTCCCATACTGTGCTGTCACTACATGTAAAATCCATAAGCAATTTTAAGCCAACGTTCTTTAAAGAAGGAGCTAAAAATTCCTATAAATAATATGCAATGTAAAGATGTATGGAACTCCTTTATTATGTGCTAAATGCTGTAATAAAACAGGCTATCAGTAGGTTTTGCTGCATGTTACTAATTTTATTTTTTTTTTATCCCCATATTTTTGCAGGTGTGTGGAGGAACAGGTCCTGTTCTCGCTGTTGTTACTCCCACATAGGCGGACTCTGTAATTGATTATGTGTGGGTAGGGCCCTATTGAATTTAAGGAGATTCTGCAATAGTGCAGGGTTCTTTTTGTGAAATTTCAGTTGCAAGATCAGGACCCCACTGTGACTCCTTACTGTGAATTCTGTCAGTGTATCATTGATTGTGCTGGAACCTGCCTTTTGGGATAATGTAAGTCCTGCTTTTCCCCCAAATGTACTTTAGACATGAAATAATCATAAAACATTTCTAATTAGAAAATTAATATCATTTACATGCATTCTTTTAATTATGTTTTTTTGGCAGTACCAAATAATATATTCCTCAAAACTTCTTAATGGCACTGAGGCTTTGTGGATAGTTGGTCACATGATGAGAAAATTCAGCTGTAAGTACATTGAAATGATTGAATTTTTCAATAGTTAGTCTTTGCTGATGTTGACAAACTAATAATGATAAAAAGGTGAATCAAGAGGTTTGACTTACGTCAATTGACTTCAGTTCTTTTTAGAAAATATATGCAATATATATATTAAGGATTTCATTATTCTTGGGTAATTCACCATGTGAACCTGGAGTCCTTCTGTACTGCTATTAGGTAGGGAGTTTTAATTTGTTTTCTTTATTTTCAGAAGAGTGTGTCTTTGACTTGCTCTGTATTTTCTGAAATTTATAGATCTATAAAAACTGTTTATACCACCAATATTTGTGTAGATATTGCAAACCAATTTACTAACATAATTGTCTTGCTGAGTTAAACATTGAAATGTTAATAAATATACACTTACACTTGTGTCAATGTAACTTGGTTAAATTAAACTAAACTGAGCTGGCATTATGAGTGAATTTGATCATGCACACTGATTAGCTGTAGTCTTAGGCAGGGATTACATATTTTATTGTAACTAAGTACTTTGTGCTTAATCAATAATAATTACCCATATCATATGTCAGTGGATTCACCCAAAATAATTATAAATATCTGTGCTTGGATTACGGAGGAAGTTCTTTTCTTGTAGCTATAGGCACAGTCATTGCTATGGCTCCTATTTTTATATACAAATGAGCGAAAACTACATGTAGGTGTTTTCCCTGTCTAACAAAAGGGGTATTATAAACTCCATGCCCTTTTTTATGATGCTGTATTTCCTTTCTGGTATTCAAATACAAGAATGTTTTCAATGGGGTCTTAGTATCTGAAAAATGGAAGAACTGGAAATGTTATTGAATTTGTGAATAATGATTAAGGATCTGTAAAGGTCTAGAGGAGTTGTATGTAAGGACAATTAGAGATTCTTTCCCATGGAGCAAGGACACACATAATAATTGGTGACTAAAGATTAAGGAGGACAGGTTTTGAAACAAAAGTAATTTGAAGAAAGAGCAAGACCAAAGAAGAAATCATAAACTCTGATCAAAAGCAGACTAGACAGCCCAATTTAAAAAAAACCAAACAAAACCAAAACCCAGAAAATGGATGGCAAAAATATGCCTGAAAGAGCTAAGTGCATAGCTACTGTTATTTTTCATTCCACTGAATATATGATACATTTAAGTTTAAAACTTTCAGTAACTGTTTTTCTCTATATTTTTTTTTCGGTTGGAGGCTAATATATGGGCTTTGAAGAAGACTCAGTGACTAGTTGTGAATTACCTGTATAAACTGGGGATTCAAGATGACAGTTACAATTAAGAGCAGAGGACAATGAGTTATGTGTGCTAAACTACAATTAGTGCTAAGCAGAAGCCATAATTTCCTGTTCAAACGGAGAACTGAATGATTTTTGAAATGTATCATCTTCTTCAACAGAGCTCAAAGCACAATTTCGTTAAGTTTGTTACAGGATGAGAATTTTCAAAGTTCTAGTTTAAAAACTTAACAGTGATTCTTTTGAGATTTTGCAATATAAAATGCAATTGAGATTTTTCAATATAAAATGAAATCAAGATTCAAGAATATTGGATGTTTCATTTTGCATAAAAAATCTTGATCAGTGTATTTTATTTTTCAGATGTTTAGAACTCATGGTTTACTGTTTTCACCTTTTAATCCTATTTGCCATATTTATTCTTACTTGCACTAAGTTGAGTAAAAGAAAGAAAAGGAAAGGGAGATCAGGTGATTGCAAAAAAACCCCAAACACGTCCCTCTTGCCGTGCCTGCCCTGCCCTGAAGCAGATCAAAAGAAATGCCGCAGAATAGATCTAGTTTCAGAGAAGAAAAGGGAGGAAAGTGACCTGCTAGTGAGTGGGGTATGAGGAATCTCCTGGATGTTTCCTATGTATCTGATCTTTTCAGTCATCACCCTTGAAAGGCAGATCACCTAGGTGTGACTGCTTCTCCTTCCTGTGATGGCAACTTCCCAGTACTTTGAGGGAGGTAGCGTTGGGGCACCGCCGTGTTCTGCCTGCGGTAGTGCTGCTACAAATATTATTTGGAAGAAAAGGAGCTCTGAATTGTCTCCTGCTGTAATCAGCTCTCCACTACTCACTGCTGCTAACCCCCATTGTTGAGCACCTGATCTGATTATGCCTTTGGTTTAATCCATGCTGTGATGCTGTAAATGACTGAAACTAGGAGAACAGCAAGAAAGCAGATATCAAGAGAAGGAGTTGATGTTGTGGAATGTAGGGAGTGGGCATTTACTACACAGCTACACATTGTGTGGGCTTGGGAATACTTCAAGAGCTGGAATACCAAACTACAGCAACAGAGAGTAAGTTTCCTTTAAGTGGCAAACTGAGGTAATAGCCCTGGTTCTGTGCGCTACGAAGGAAGAGCGAAGGAATGTGCCTGAACATTCAGCATGTTAGTTGTTGTAAGTTTAAGCTGTGAGATCTTTTTTTCTGCTGCTGTTTGCGCTTGGCTTGGATTGTGACTCTCTTGTCTTCAAGCTGGATGTAGCATGCTTTTGTTTATGTCAAATGAGGCACTCATAACGTCATGAACATTGTTTTTCTTCAACCCTTGAAAGGCAAAATGTGGTAGCATAGATAGCTGTAATAAGTTAGTAATAAATGTGACATGAAAGAATTTTCTTATTTCACAGTATTTATAGGAAAAACAATGTTTCACGTGTTTCACATACCTACTCCCATCTTCTTTTCCACCTCTAAGCAGATCTAGTGCATGAAAATTTTCTTCAGTAGTGCCCTCAGTTCTTTATTTTCAGTTATAACTACTGGTCTTTTGTTAGTAGTTTTCTTCATATATTGGTTGAGGCCCTTGCACAACCCGTCTGCATCCTCTATGAATGACACCATCATGCTGTCGTTTGTTTTAAGTCATCAAATCTAGGTTAAATCTGAGGTTTGGAAATCTTTTTCCAACCCTTTAAGGATGGGCTTTCTTCTCTGTCAGATGATTATATTTTTCATCCAGGTTTTCCATGGATCATGTCTTTACTAGAAAATATTTTTCTTTTGCCTTGACAAATGCAGTCTTGCCATGCTTGTTATCTAGTCAAAGTGCTACTCTACTGTAAATTTCAGTTTCCAAACTTACTCCTTTGGTATTTTCAATTTCCTTCTTCAGTTTAAAGCAATAAAGATAAGCTATCTGTCTTTATTTTCAAGGCCCATCAAGACTACTTCTACCTGATACCTCTCCTTCAGTACCAAGAGGTTGACTCTGTTTTTGATCAACATACGATGCCAGCTTCCATCATTCGGTCGTTAAATTTTCAGACCACACTGGATATTTTCTCCTCAGCTGCCTCTCGTGTATTGGTTGACTTCTTCATGAACAGAACTGTTCACAATCTTCCTTTAAATATCTTCTTAAAAGATTTTGTACTGTAATGCTTAAAACAATCCAACTAGACAACAGTTTTATTGCAGGTATATTAACGCCAATGCTTATCACAGTAGTACTGTGTCATTCCATTTGTGCTCTGCCATAATTTCTCTGTTGTCTCTTTATGTAGAATTCAAGCACATCTACTTTTTGTTGTGTGTTAATTTATGGCCCAGCATAATAAGAAGTGGTTCAGGGTGAGGCCTCCCAAGATTTATGGTAATACAAAGAAATAATAATTAATACCCACTGGATACCACAGTGTAGCTGTTGGATTCTGCTGTGCCTAATGTCACATCATATTTAATGCAGAAAGAAGGTGCTCCAACTGGAGGACTCACGAAAGGGAAGGAAGAAGTGAGTTGCAGCCAACAGATAAAATGCTAGCCCCAGAGGCCTTCTCAGCTGTCAAACCCAAGTCAATAGCTACTGGCAATGTGTCCTGAAAGCATCCCTCTCTTCTCCCCAGCAGTAAGAACAGACTTTCCCTTCTCGTAGGAGGAAGTAAATGCAAATATTACAAAGTTCTGCAGTGTGTGCAAAAGGTTAAAGGACTATTTATACTTTCATAGTGTCGTGCTCCTTAGTGCATTCCCTTCCTAACACAGCGTCTCTTGGTATAGAAATCTTTAATAACCACAAGCAGTTGTTCCAGCCATACTGTTGGTCAGTCCTTTTTCAAATGCCATCTGATCTCTATTGAGGAGGAACCTACAGTAGTTTTGATTTGGTGTCTTGGTACATTGTTGTCTCGTAGTGCTCCGTTTCCATTGTGCTTTGAAGGTAATGATTCTTCAGAAGAGTGGTAAGCCTGAATTCATAGAATCGTTTGGGCTGGAAGGGACCTTTAGAGGTCATCTGGTCCAACCCCCCTGCAGTGAGCCGGGACATCTCCAAATAGATAAGGTCGCTCAGAGCCCCATCCAGCCTGACCTTGAATGCCTCCAGGGATGGGGCTTCCACCACCTCTCTGGGCAACCTGTTCCAGTGCTTCACCACCCTCATTGTAAAAATTTTTTTCCTTATGTCAAGTCTAAATCTACCATCTTCTAGTGTAAAACCATTACCCCTTGTTCTGTCACAGCAGACCCTGCTAAAAAGTCTGTCCCTGTCTCTCATATAGGCCCCCTTCCATCAGGAATTCCCCAGATATGTCACCCTCTTTCTGGAAGTGGGTCTGCATGTATCCCTTTTATTTCTTTCGAAGGGACACTGAAATGTCAGTGTATAGATTTTACAGAGAAGATAGAAGGTTTAGTGCCTGGCTCATCCAGAGATGGTAGATTGGACTATGCAGACAAATGGCACTGTATATGCCAAAGAAAATATAGTCAAGTAAGTTAATTTTAGCAGAATAAACCACAAAACATAATTACAAATGGTTGCATTATCTGAATAGAGAAGTCTAGTAACAGTTCTGGACTAGTTGATGGGATGGAGACAGTGACTGTCAAATACTGTGGGAGTCTGGAGAAGCTATACGACCCGAAAGCTTGATCATAACAAAAGTTCTCGATTATCTATGTATAGACTGGATAAACTTAACATTAGGCTATCGTGCACAGGCTGTATTTTTAGGTATCATCAAGAACTAGTTTTTGAAGAAACTGGCTAGAGAATCCAGAAGAGAGGGGACAGCCTTTGATTAGTCTAGATTAGCACACAAGACGTGACTGTAGAAGAGACATTCAGTAGCAATATCTCATATCATACTCAAGTTTCTCATACTTGTAGGAGAGAAAAAGATTAAAATAAAAAAAAAAG
Source organism: Cariama cristata (assembly GCF_000690535.1). Lineage (NCBI taxonomy): Eukaryota > Metazoa > Chordata > Aves > Cariamiformes > Cariamidae > Cariama > Cariama cristata. The sequence goes on along the minus strand of NW_009598265.1, from coordinate 4,427 downwards.
TTGCATACAAATGAAGATACAGTTTAAATAAATATTAAGAGAGACATGGGAACTTTGCTTTCTCATTCTAACCCAACTGAATGAGAATTGTCCAACACAAGTTAAGAGTAAAGGAAGTTACTGGAAATTATCAGAGGTGTTTCAAAAAGTGAAATCCAAGCAAGCAAAGCAGAAAAGAACACAATTCTGGCAAATTAGACCTATTATAGGCAGAACAAAAAGATTTTGAAATGCAACAGGCTAAAATCCTAAAAGCCAAAATCCCCCCCTTTTTTTTTTCCAAGTGTAAATTTTGCTGGTAGGAAGATAAGTTCAATGGATAATTGCAGATAAAAAGAATATTTAAAGACAAAGCCATCGCAGAAAGAAACAAATGAACTCTTTGCATTGGCAAGGTTTATTACAGGGAGACTAGGGACATCCCCATATAAAAGTTGTTCTTCGTAGGGAGTATTTCAGATTTGAAATATCAATAAAAGATCTTTTAACAAATTGATTGAATAAACATTAACAGATTGCCAGGTAGCATGTTGTTCATTCAGTAGTCCTAGAGAAATTCAGAAATGAAATTGGTGACCCATGAACTGTGTTGTTTAATCTGTCACTTAAATTAGCCTCGCTAACAAAGGAATGGAAAGTAACAAATGTGAGACTAGTTTTAAAAAGGGCTCTAGGGATGATCATGGACTAATGGACTCATAAGTCTGACTACTATGACAGACAAAATACCAGTAAATGTGATAAAGAATATAATTAATAGGAACATGGATAGGTGTAATAAGCAACCATCATCTTGTCTTTTGTACAAAGTAGTTTTGTTGTAGAGCTTTGCTAGTATTTAAAGGAGTCAACAGATACACAGGAAAGGGTGACCCAAAAGTTTTAAAAAAGCTCCGTAGCCAAAGACTGTTAACAAAATGAAGTATTGCGTTACGTAGCATTCTTTGTCGATTAGTAAAGGGTTACAAGATAAGGAACAGTATAGCAACTAATGGGCAGTTTTAACAATGCCATCTCACAAAGGTTTGTAGTGGCACCTTTACTGGTCCACCCGTTCCTAAATGTTCTGAAAAAGTGCAGTGCTAAAGATTGCACATGATAAAAGGAAAATATTCCGTTAGAATGAGACCTAATGTTGACACTTAAGAGTTGCAGAAGGATCTCACAGCAGGACCTGTGGTGATCCAGGAGCCATGGCTGTCACAGAGGCCAGATATCATTGACCCCGCTGTTCAGCTCTATCTATCAGCAGAGAGAGGCAGTGGCTGTTGGATTACAGCAGCCGTCACCCCGTGAGCTGTGAGCTCAGCAGGCTGTGACCAGTCCTGCCATTCAGGAAGGCAGGGAGTTGTAGCTGTTCTTTCTAACCACAGCAGGGGCTGCAAGTTGAAGAGAAGATTCTTCCTCCCTATTTCTCAGGGTTTCACAGCCCTGATGAGCTTTAAGTACAGGTTTTGATCCTTGACTACCTGCCTGTCACAGGGATGGGGTGTTAATGTTAAACTGATAGGTAGTATCTTGCTGCTGTGAGAAGCCAGGGCTCTCAAGCCATTTTACTGATGTTTGCATGGATTTTTAGCAGCTCCTGCTAATTTCCTAAAACCATTCTGGATGAGTTGATGTTAGCAAAAAGTGGTAAAATGGTATTTCAAACATAGAGAAGTGGCACTAGCATGCTGGTCAGTTTTGAGCATTGATGAGAGCTGTATATGATACAGAAAAGGATGACTAAGGGGTATCACATAGCTCTTCTGCAGGGACAGTAAATGGATCAGGATTCCGCAGTTTGGAAGTGTGTGACTAAGGAACAGGTAATGTGAGAAGGGTCTCTAAAACCATGAATACATGGAAGTGTTTAATAGGGGTCTGTAACTCCCTGTTTCATAACAGAAGAACAAAGGACGTTTGGTCACTGTTTTGTATAATTTAGGTGGTCTTTAAGATGGCAAAAGGCTGCTTAGCGCCAGTTTCATCTGCCATAGTTTGGTGGATACATCTTTTCAAGTGCTCAAAACCAACTGTTCACTGGTCTCAAAAACTCTACTTGTCCTGAACCAGCTGTGGCCAAAATCCAACCTGTGCAGAATTACAGCTTTTCTGTAAATAAAAATTTGTAGTCCTTATTGATGATAAATTTTCAAACATGAATCAAATGTAAACTGGTCCCGTTTTCCTAAATCTGCAGATATTTTTTTATTCTTTGCTTCTCTTTGTTCCTTTATCTGGCAGTAGCAATATTATGGATGGGCAGATCAGTTTGACTTCTGTTGTGTACAAACCTGTGGGCAATGGAGAATGCTAGTTTGCTGCTACTTCAGAAAGCTAAAAGCAGTAGCAGGCCCTAAAGTTAATCCCAGGGGAAATCGGATAAAGAAGTAGAAACATTTCACACAGCAACCAGAAGGTCTGGAGGGAGGGATGGAGTAGGAGACATCATTGTACCTTTGAAACAGCTGGAATCGTTTCCAAGCTGTGGTCCACAAACCCCTGTTGGACTACAAGGCTAGGGTAAGTTGAACAGCTGTTTGGCTAAACCATAGTTAACAGTATTTTAAATAGTGTTTCCATTTAAAAGTTTGATCAGATTTGAGTGTAGTGGTTTTTAAAAAATGTTAAGGGCTGATAATGATCTGTTCTTCCAAAAATATGGGAATCACTGTTCCGGAGTGTTGGAAAAGTTAGAGAGCACTCCCCACTTTCTCAACTTTAGATAGGTTGCATGCCTCTCCACCAGAAGCAACACTGAGAATTTCCCAGAAAGGAGCCAGGAAGAGCAGTCTGGTAGCGTTAACCCTTCTGTCCCCACCACACCCTCCACACTAACAGAATTGTGGGATTCTTAATCATTGTGTTGTCCTTGAGTATCACTAAAAGTCTTCACTACCCGTACTTTTCATATATACTCATGACTAGTAGATTTAGTTTGCTGAGAAGTGAGTATAATTTTTCAAGTCTTGGGTCCTCATCAAAGATGAAATGGGACAGCTCCGCTAGATTAAAATATATATCGATCTTTGAATTAGTACCTGGTTTCTCATTGCTAGAAAAACAGATTTTAAAATTTTCTATTCTGTCATTATTAATAGACATAAACTTTCCTTACAAGTGTTAGCATTTCTTATTACAATATCTGTTTATTACTTTAAAAAAAAAAATCCGAATTCTATTTGACCAATTTCTTTTAATTTGTCAGCTCCCTGAATAGTAATTTTACATTGTAAAAATGTCTTTGTCCTCATATCAGGTCTCTTCGTACTTTTTTTTCCCTACTGAAAATTTTCCAGAGTTACAAAGTGTTTGTATTATCAGTGCTTTTAGTTGCCCTTGACATAGGTTACTTCCCATTGTCCTGAGTACCATACGAGCACATCCATAAGTAATTTGTAGAGATGTTGTCTTTCCCAACGTACTGCGCATCTTTATATTAGGTATTATGATGGTGTCGAATTTGAGAAATGCCAAATTATAAGCTGTATTCAAATGGTATAAATATGTTTATCCTGAAGAAATCAGTTGTCTAATCTAAAATTACTGTAGCGTGTTTTGTGAAATTTAAACAAAATACTGGAAACAAATGTTATTGACAATAGTGTTTTAAAAGGAACTAAAGAAAGTTGGCAGGTGAGCATGCTCTGTGTAACCTTTTTTTGTTCTTACTAGTGTGTTCTGATAAATATATGGAAAATGAGGGCGTTTGTGCGTGTTTTTATATAATCTTGCTAAATACCTGTAGCTAGTTTATATGATTCTGAAGTTGTCTTTGCTCACGCCTAAGCTTCTAGCTGAATATGAGATCATAGGAGATCATATATGAGATCATATGAGGGGAGTCTTTGCCTTGTATCAGAAAGGACCACGTAAGGGAGGAGCGAGTGACTTCTGCTGTAGTGTGGGAAAAGGTCATTTCCTGGTGTCACCTGTGAGTGACAGGAGAGAGGAATTCATGAGTCATATGGATTCATGAGCAAGGCATATGGGTATAGAAGCAGTGATGGGGTGTGTGGGTAGGACTGAGGATGACTGTATGTGAACAAAGAACTTGGAACAGGGATCAGAGCAGGGTTTCTGTAAGAGTTGGAGAGGTCATAGTTGGATAAATATATTGAGGTCAGCTGGATGTCACTTTAGCGCAGAACATGGCTACAGTTCTCTATCTGAATCTAGCTCACTCCACACTTGCCCTAGCCTGTGTCTTCTGGAACGCCAGCTTCTTCTCCGGTTCCTGCACATGACCCTTTTAAGCGGAAAACCTACTTTGCTGCTTACTCTGGGAACAGTTACACGCAAAGCTACAAATGCTCCCACAAATACCTCCCATCTAAAGATTCTCTTCTGTCCCACTGTACTTTCTTCTGCCTCCTGCCTATGGAGTTCTGCACTGCAGGTGCAGACAGACAGATGAATCATAGAATCATTTATGTTGGAAA
>NW_009598264.1:0-3746 GCF_000690535.1 Cariama cristata | reverse complement strand
AGCGAGAAGCTGCGGGGGCGCGAGTGGTGCCCGGCCCCGGGGGCCGTGGGATGCCCCTGCCCTCCACCCCGGCTGCTGGCGGCTCTGCAAGTTTCGCTCAACTGTTACTGCTTAGGATTTGTTTGTTGTTGGTTGGTTTTTTACCCCCACTTTCAGGTTTTACCCCCCTCCTTCTCCTCCTCCTCTCACTCCGTTTTTTTTTTTCCAAACTACCTGCTGAATTTTATCAGCAAATGTTTTCTTGGCCGGGGCTGCAGTCCGCGGGTCCAAAAATGTAAGTGTGTATAACGGAACTGGGGAGTGTTGCTGAGTGAACAGTTACAGAAGCAAGTATCAGTGCTGGGTCATTTGCAGAGCTGGCAAAGATTTGCTCTCGCCCACAGGTCACTGAGCAAAGTTGTTTTGTGTCCATGCATCAGAGCATCCCATCCTGGGACATAATAAGGGGAGGATTTGTAGGCATTGGCCCCTAGACAATCTCATGAAATGTTGATTCAAAATGGTGCATTATTTATTCTAAAGCATCTTATTTTACACTTGAACTTGCAAGAAAAATACTGTGGGTTTTTTTTTTTTCTTTTCCGCTGCTTTATAAAATAACTCTAAACGCCATGCTCGTGTTTTGAAGGGAAACCGCGGCATTGTTTTTATATTTTGTCAGGGAAAGGCGGGGTGAGGACACACTTGTACGATGCTGATTTCACTAGCTTCGAAATTGAACATCCCGGTCACTTGCGAGCGGCGATGCAGCTGTTTACCCAAGCCAGGGGAGAGGGAGAAAGGGCCAGAACCGGCGGGGGAGATGCGGGACCCCCGGAGCCGCCTCCGCCGGGCCGGGGAGGGCAGGGCAGGGAGCAAGGCAGGCACCAAGCCAGGCACCACCTGCAAGCGTTAAAAGCCAAATGAGATTCAGCCGAGGGGAGGCAGCCCGAACTAGAAAAACACACACACACACACACACCGGCCTTCCCGAGCCCTCTTTAAAGTTGTAGCCCATGAAATTGTACCGAAGCCACCAGTTGTGAAGAACAATAAATGAGAGAAACAACATCTGGTAATGAGTTTCTGGATTAAAATTTAGCCTAGGACTGGGGGAAAGTAGGCAAGAAGGGCACAGCTGATGTTTATATCCTGTTACAGGGAAGAGTTTCCCGGGTTTGCACCTGACAGAGCATGTGTTTGGTCTCTTCAGCGATTCTAAGGTCTTTGCTTGGATTTGCTTATGAAATGGTGGCTTTCCCTGAGTAACAGATTCCTTTTTGTATTTTCTGGTAGGTAGACATGATATTAACATTTATTAATGACTGTGAGCATTGATTCACTCTTACAAGTGTTCTACAAAATGCAAAGCGCACAATATAAACAAACTCTATAAACCAACTGTCCAAAGAAAGTAATTACCTATCATCTAAATGAGCCTGGCCCCGCATATCCCTTAACCCAGCCATCTCTAAAGACCTGAAAAAATAAAAGGCTCTGCAGCATATCTGGCAGGTTACCATATCTGAGCTCTGGCTCATGCTTCTTACGGTTCTGCTGCTGCCTTTAAATTTACTTAGCAGGAATAGTAACACTAGCAGAAAAGTTGCTCTCGCCAACGTCATTTGACTGAATCTGAACAAGTTTCTATCCAGCGGTTGGCTTCCCTCTTTTATATGGTCGTAACTAAAAGTTTCCTCTAGCTCGTAGAGTTTCCCAGTTCTGGGTACTGTGATAAAGAAAAACTAAGAGAGCAGGGGTGGGTTATACCTTTTGAGGTATAATCTCCGCACTGCATCTCTTTATGGGTGAGAGGCATGTGTTTGGGAGAGCGGAGGAGAAACTTGTGCACTGCTTCTAGACATGGATGATTCCTCCGGGCTTATGCTATTCATCTGTAGCATAAGCCTAAGAGAACAGCTTTTTTTTTTTTTTTTTTTTTTGCCCCACCTCAGAAATAATGTAGCATTAATTAGGCATATTTGGAAATTCAGAGTTAGAACTGCTACTAGATTGGATCGTCAATGTTTTTGTGTATATCATGCAAAAGCTAGCAAACAATGGCAATTTCTGGCCAAGATTTGAACAAGTGATTTAGAACTCAAAGGGTTTATCTCATAACTCAGCCACAGATTGCATTTTTGAGTGTGTTTTAAGTGGTATAAAAATAATGGACATAAGTTAATGTTCAACCTAGGAGATCTCAAGGGCTTCCAGAAAAATCTTGTTAAAATTCTATGATTAAGTTGAAGAGAGGATTAGGGTAATTCCCATGTTAGTCATGGAGTTGAGTCTCTCTTTCTACTTGTCCAAATTAATTTTCATTCCTAGGGTTTATAAAAATACTGTAAAAAATGAATGTTTTCAATCTGGAACATACTAGATTGCTCATGGCTTCAAATAGTTTGGAAAAAAAAGACCTTTTCCCTTGTGGGTCTATCCTTACAGTTAATCTGCCAGGTACTGCCGCTACTACTCTCCTCAATTCAAATTACACAAATTAAGCACTTTACTGACAGTTTAGGCCTTGATCTGACAAACATTTATACATGTGATCTCGGCAAATTGAGTCACACTGCATGCAGGCATACCACTGTTCGTATGCCTAAGTATTTACGAGATGGAAGAATAAATGTACCGAGCAAAAGTACTAAGGGCATATTCGTTTACTCAGTTTCCTTATATTCTACATTACATATGAAGAAATATTTTTGTTAAAAGAAACAACTATCTAATTAATGGGTCTGAGGGCATTCAATGCTTGTTACTGAGTTTTGCCACAATAGTGGAAAAAACAGTGGTTGTTTCTTACCGTGATATGAAGGCTGCACACGCTATCAGCTGACCCAGATTCCTTGGGATATTCTTTTAACAGGAGAGGAAGAAGAACAAAAACAAAAATCCGACTTTTTCAGACAGTGGTTTTTAACTTGGGCTCTCTGAACCCCTTGAGACCCCAGACTTATTCTGAGTAGTCTGTGACAGGCAATGGGGAAAAAGCAAATTTGTATATTCTATATAGCAACTTCACACATGTAAAATTCCTAAGAAGGGGGAGGTTTTTCTGAATTGCAAGATTGTTAGTCGTTAGCAACACTTGAAAATGATTGTTTTAGGAAGTAGATAATCATCCATGGCCAGGGAAAGTACAGTTTTATGTAAATAGCGTCAAGTGGGAAAGAAAAACTGAGCAGCACAGATGCCAAAACAGATTAAATATTTTAAATATTGGGATAAGTAAAACATCATTGTTAGTACTGCTGTCTTTCTCTTACTTCAGTAAAATAAGTATGACTCCTTGAATTATCTGGTCTGAGTGTTTTTTCTAAATATACTTTTTCATGTTGATCACCTATGTGAACTAAAAAACCCGTTAAGTTCTCATTGTCCTTTTATTTAGGGAAATAGTCTCAGAAGGAGGGTGGAGGGGAAGGCAGTCTTAGCAGTAAGTAATATTTACTTGACTGTATCTTGTAATTTGTTACAGACCTTAACCAAGTTATTTCTCATGGGCTTTTCAGGCGCTATCTTACCTGACATGCATAGCCCTGCGTGTTTCTCCAGCCTGTTTCTTACATCAAGACAATGCAAGACATGGAAAGGTAACTACAGCTGCAGCAGTTAGTGGGCTGTTCGGCTCCAATTTGAACATCAGCTGGGTTAGGATAGAAGAATGCTTTATACAGCAGTTCTGTTTCTGCCTTAGCAACCCTCGGCAACATCAATCTCTTTCTATTGCTATGCATGTATGTATTTTATATATATAT
>NW_009598263.1:1231-1472 GCF_000690535.1 Cariama cristata | reverse complement strand
CCATCACCCATCCCTATCACCCATCCCCATTGCCCGTCGCCTCTGCGCTGAGCTTTCGCCGTGCTTCCCACCGCCTCTGCCTCGAACAGGTCGAGCCGGTCCCTGCGGAGGTGGAATGCCTTCACAGGAACAACACCGTACTCATGGCCGGCTTTCCGTGGCCCTTCTGGGATGGTGCCGACCCTTTTCCCGGCAACTCCGGGGCTGGCACGGTGCTGGAGGGGCTCAAGGCCAAACTGCG
>NW_009598263.1:0-1162 GCF_000690535.1 Cariama cristata | reverse complement strand
CTCCCCCCCCCCCTCCGTTACAGGCTGGTTTTTGGGACGCTGTACCCTGCCTACGCCTCCTACAAGGCTGTCAAGACCAAAAACATCCGGGAATACGTAAGTAAGGGTGCCTGGGTAGCTCCTTTCTGGGCTCTAGCCCCGGGCTGACGGGCTTGCCTGCTCTCCGTAGGTCCGCTGGATGATGTACTGGATTGTTTTTGCGCTCTTCATGGCCACGGAGACCTTCACCGACCTCCTCATCTCTGGCTGCTGTGCCGGGGAGCTGGGTCTGTTTGGGGTCCCCGTGCCCTGGGGTGAAGGAAAGGGGCTGCCTCCCCCCCCTGCCTGCTAGGGCAGGGGCACGGGCTGCCCCGCTGCCTGCCTGGCACCTGCCTCTGGGCACACCCTGCGTGGGATTTCCAGGCTTGATGCTAGGGGGAGAGGCAGTGTCCCTCCTGCAAGGGAGCAGGAGATGCCCTTGGACCACCCCCCCCGGCATCTGCTCGCCCCCATCTTCTCCCCCTCTTTCTGGCAGGCTTCCTTTCTACTACGAGGTTAAGATGGCCTTCGTCATCTGGCTCATCTCCCCCTACACCCAGGGGGCCAGGCTGCTCTACCGTAAATTCGTCCACCCCACGCTGTCCCGCAAGGAGAAGGTAAGGGCTACCTGGTTCTGGGGTGGGGGGTCCTGTGTGCCCTGGGGGGCTCAGGACCCTGGACTGGTGATGCCCTGGGACCTATATGGGTTGTATCGGCAGGAGATCGACACGTACATCATCCAGGCCAGGGAGCGCGGCTACGAGACGATGGCGCGCCTTGGCAAGAGGGGCCTCACCAAGGCAGCAAACACGGACGTTTTTTTTGCCGGGAACGGGGCAGGCTGCTCCGCTGCCCTGAGGGTGCTTCGGCCCCAGGGATCCCAGGAGGAAATTGCTACCCCTGCATGGGTGGCATCGGTGGTGTGGGTGGCAGAAGAGGGGTCTCTGGGTGCAGACCCCTGCCCAGTTGGGATTGCGTCGCTCTGGGCTGTTGGTGCCTGGCCCCATATTTGGGTGCTTTGGGGTTTACCCTGTGGGGTTCACTTCCATCCTTGCTGTGTCCCCCCCGTCCTCCAGAGCCAGGGCGCGCTGGCCGGGCGGCTCTGCAGCTTCAGCATGCAGGACCTGCGCTCCATCCCCGACGA
>NW_009598262.1:0-9712 GCF_000690535.1 Cariama cristata | reverse complement strand
TATTATATTATAATTTTAATAAAAATTATAGTGACCTGTAATAATTGTAACCCAAATCCCAACAACCTGAGTACCTGTTTAACCCCCACACTCTGCAAAGAAAACTGTGTGCACATCACACTTGCTGTGAGAGCCTTTTTTCACTGCAGGCACTCTCAGCCTAACACATGGCTGATTTACAGCCTCAGTTCAAGAGACTGTACAGACCAGTAAGGAAATTGTTCAGAAAACTTTGGAGCCTAAGCATCCACTTTTGCACAAAGCACAAATCACCTGTAAAAAAAGACCTGCCAAATTTAAATGTTGCCTGCTAGGTTATAGATTTTCTCTGCTTCATACAGATGCTTTGAACACGAAATAAATCATCAGCAAAAAGTATCAAGCTAAACCATCCCAAGCCAAATCCTTGGGTGATGAAATGAAAGCACTTATGCCAATTTATATCTGTGGGCAGTTCATGGCTTGTTTTGAGTATTCTGTCAAATCTGCAGTTTCTGCTCCAGCCACAAAGCCGATGATTTATCTGACTGGTTAAAGTGGAGTAGTGCATAAATGGTACTAACAGATACAGCCTCACTAAAGCCAGGAAGCGTAACATCAAGCCTAATTTATGGTTTCCAAACAAGTTGTAGGACTGATCCTGCAATTCCAACTTGAGCAAAACTCCTTCTGGAGTGCTGGGCACAGCTAGAAATTCAAAATGGAGTGCCAGGCTGGGCTGAGGGCTGCCTGATACCTACCCGTGCCACAACACGGATGTCATTTGGAAGTAGACTTAACTGAACATTTCACAATTTTCCTGATACAATGTGGAACATCTTGGCTCATGCAAGGGCAAGAAATACTTCTGCATTAGCAAGGAAACTACCTTTTCCTCCAGAACATGACAGGCATCTGTCTCTTTAAAATGGGACAGTAAAGCACATTTTACTTTGATCAGCTTTCATTTATGGGAAAAAATTATAAATTTAAATAGACTTGAACTACACTTTCCCTTTATGGGAAACTGTGCCCTTAAAAATGGTAAATCCCTCCCTTAATGTGGAGCAATACAGTATTGAATTGCTGTACAGAACACCGTGAAGTCACAGTGAAATCTGCTGAATACTCCAAACAGCCCTTTACAAGAGTCTGTTATTTTTGTATCTTTACTTTCTCTCTTATGCTGACTGATGACTGATTGCATATCATAGTCTCTTTTCTGTATATAAGGGGAGAATACTATCTTCAGTTAACTCGGTCCTTACAGTTTTAAAGTAGTGTGTATGTTCATGTGTGAAGTACCACTAAAAAACTTTCAATATTCATCTGCAAAAGCAAGCAGACCCTTGAAATGATAATCAGCAATTCTGGCGAAGCAGTCCTCTCTCATTATGGGTACAGCCCTGCAAAATTAATTGGGGCTGACCTTGCACTGAACTTGACAGGAGTGGTATCTGAGCAGAAACTCCCACATTGGTTCTTAAATGTCTTGATAAGCCCTGACAATAAGAAAGTGCCTACTCTAACTAGCTCCATCTGTACCTGTTAGAGATTGCTTTCACAGGACAGCTTTCTGTCTCTGCAAACAACTACCAAAGCGCCCTCTTATACACTAATCAATATTCTGCTTCACCTCGCTGATCCCCTCTGCTCGGCAGGATTTCCTAATTTTCCTGGTCCTTGAAGCTGTAGCATAAGCAAGATTTTACATATGTTTGTACAAATTACAATTTGAATAGTCCCAGGAAGCAGTGCCAAAAAATACAGAGAAGGTGTAAGATATAGACTTGCTAGTTTAGAAGGATACCTACCTTAGAAAATCATCCATTTCATCTTGTTTCTTTAGAGTACTTTGATAACTCCATCATATTTCTAAGTCTGCCTTACGTTTGCTCGTGGGCTGTAAAGAGCCTGAGATGGTTCTGTAGAATATGGGACAAAAGAACCCCTTAACAACAAATAGCAATTCATACAGAACTGATCAGAACCAACCGATCAAAAAGTCTTTTTGTCCTGGAGCTTCCCTCCTGATGAAGTTTCTTGCTTCTCCCCTCTTTTTCTTCAGCTTGCAATAATCTCTTAATACACAACAGGTCTCCTACCTCCCAGTTCTGGTCTCTGCAGTTCCCAGGGCCTTGGTCCAGTCCTATTTCTACTTTTACTACTATTTCTTATTTGCTGCATTTGTAGCTTAATTTTTACTAGTAAAGCAGAGCTGATCCTTTTTTCTTTTTTATATTTTACATTTTCACATAGTATAACAGTAAAAATGCCTGATGGGAAAGGCTTTTCCTGTCAGTAAATGACAAGCTGAGCACAGATACAGCAATGAAAACTCTTCCAACTGATCGTTAAACTCCCAGAAAATGCTTTTCTTACCAGTCATCATTGCTTATACACGACACACATTAGCTATTCCTGCTTCCTGCTGCTGCAGGGAGACTCTCTTCAGAGTGGAAAGCTTCCAAGAACGCTTCAGCCAGCAAAACCTGTGGCCTCAAATGCACGGGCATCTGCGATGGTGTGTGCAAAAAGCCAGGTATTAATCCTGTGCATTCCTAGTTCAGCGCAGGAAATGTTTACTTCTAAATAATTTTCTGAAAAAGTAGGCTTAAATGATTTGATAAATCCCAAACATTAGAATTAGAGTGAAAAAGAACAATAAAAACACAATTTACCTTAAAGATGGTTATAAGACACAGTGTAACTTATTTTTTACTAACTAGATGCTCCTCTAACATCCACTAACAGACTTTAGTGTTAAGAGGTGGACAAAACACTCTGCTTGTGTTCATTATGTCAAACTTTGCTATTGTGCTCTAGGTGTCTTTAAAGTTCTTAGAGTTTTGTTTATTTTAATAATTCAGGATCTACTCAAATTCTAAACCTTTGTTGTTTTAGAAAAATAACAGGAATTACTGTACTTCAAAGGTCTGTAATGAATTAATAGATCAGTCCATACATATAAGAAAGGTGCCAAAATAAGGACCTTGACAAAAGACCACAATATTATACCTTGTCAGGTGCTCTCATCCCAAATGTGTTAGAAGAAATACAGTTCCACAGGAATAAGTTATAATATTTATAGACACGATTTCAGGTCTTCATTAACAGCAAGTCTTAAGTTAGGCAATGCTTTTGGACAGGGCCTATTCAGCCATGTATTTAATTGTGGTGCTGAATCTGGGCTTCTATTTAACAGATGAAAGATTGTCATCCTTTTCAGAGCTCAATATGAAACTCTTGCATATAAGAAAAACACACCCAGAATCCTTACTGGAGCTACTAAATACTACTGACACACACATTGAACAGTAAGAATAGATAATAATGCATCTAGAGAGCTTCCAGCAACAAAAGGGCCAGGTCTGATGGGCCATTAGAGTGCTAATTGAAATTAGACATAAACATAAAACACACCAGCCTTATCCAGCAATGCAGAGCTAAGGGTCACTGTGATTGCGACATTCATCGCCTCAAACTTCCCTTCTAACCTTGGACTAGGGATTGAGCTTGTCTTTTAATAAAACCTCATCAGCAGGAGCACTTGTTCTGGAGGGAAAGACCTGAGTTGGGTTCTCACCTCTGGCTGAGAGGGATAAAACTCTTGTCCCTTCTTTCTGAGGAGAAATGATCTAACTACAAACTGATCAGCCATGCTGTTTGAGGAATCTTACTCTAGACTTCTCCCGCTCAAGCTGCCCTGTCATGAAGTTACGAGCCAATTAGACAATAAACCAGACGGTGCCTGACTTTACAGCCTTGTGGTGAGGACATGCCCTGGACAAGGGGCATCCTGCAGTCTGCCTTTCGCTCTCTGTAATCATTTTGCTTCAAAGAGTCACCAGACAGAAGACGGACCCTACGCCACACTGGACTGACATCACTTGGGAACCCCAGGTGGGCGCAGTGACACCCTGCATCTTCCCTCGTTGCTGAGGTGGCCGCATCGGCAGCCCCCCGTGCCCACAGAGCAGTCAGGATTTGGGCTCAGGGAATGCTTCTGTGATGACAATTAGGGTACTCTAATTTTAAAACTGTGTGCAGCTCTGTTGGTTTCATTTTAATTACACTTTGTTCTTATTATCTGGGCAAGTCACTGTACAGTTAAAGCCAAAAAAATAAACGAGGAAAGATAAGAGGCTGAAAGTTAAGATCATTCCTGCATTCCTTTCATGGCAAGGCACATGTGAAATAGGTGAGAGGAGGAATGATAAGCAGAGTGAAAGCTGTAATGGCAGCCTTGGTTTTGAATCTTCTGTAGATTGTAAATCTGTGTCACACATTGTTTTTATTTGAAATTGTATTTATGTAGAAATCAATGTTTAATAATTAGAAATGTGCATTTGTAATTATTATGGCAAATTGTAATTTACACATTTACCGTGAAGATGAGAAGAGCTGTTTAAAGTATCATTAATGATATTAAGTCCCAGAGTATTCTTTATATATGCACAGTTCCAAGGGCAATCAATGGGAACATGTAGTTTTTACAAGGGGTATGTGTGTGTGTGTGTATTTGTGTGTAGCAGCATGATGATTCCATAATGTATGCAAAATATTTGTAACTAAGCACAGTAAGAATAGATGTTCTTTCACTGGCTTCCTCTCACCCTCTGTGTTTACCTGGAAAACTACCAGAATATAAACCATAATTACATTAATCCGCCAAAGGGAAAGATACACCATCAGCGAATAATTTCTAGCATTTCTTTCAAGCCATTTCAAGAGGAGAGTTTTGTACGCCGAGAACCAGTGTGACTAGATGCTGATTTTTCGTAGTCCCTAGCGGCTAAATTTCTCTCTCATGGAAGTCAATGGGAGTCTTTCAATTTACTTCAATAACAGTTGGATCAGGTCTTAATACTTCAATCAGTGATCATTTTTTGACACATAAAGCCATTGATGAAGTTCAGTATGAATCTCTAACTGCTCTCAAACAAAATCTGGCCTGCTTTCACAAGGTGGAAAGGATGGGGAGGAGAGTTGAGGGGGAGGATCTGTGAAGACAGAGCTTTTCATGCCATTAAATGGATGGGACTATAAAGGCACCATAAAGAAGATATAATTTACACTTGCCTGAGAGCAATTACTATATCTGGTCTATCATTTTGCTTGTTCAGTGGAACCAGTGAGTTTGCTTTATTCAGTCTAGATTAAGATGTGATTCTTTCATATGTGGGGTCCCTTTTCCTGGTTGGTTACTACTTGGAGGTATTCAGAGATCAGAAATTGTAATTACAGGTTATCGAGCTTAGCCAGCTTCTATGCGGGTGCACAAAGTCCATCTGAAAAAAAACCTTGAAAGGCTTCAGCAAAAGGGAACTAAAGATATACTTGACTGGGCCAGCATCAGGGCTGTCTCTCAGCTGGAGAGAAGGGATGTTTGTGTAACTTGCCCCTCCACCCCACACTCCCACAGCACTGCATATAATAATGACTGACAACTTTGGGGAACATTTAATTTAGTGAAGTTCCACTAAAGTTCATGGTAATTTTGGGCACCGGAATCTGGTCCTGAAAGGTACATCATGTTGCACCCACTGGTAATTTTGTTATCATTGCTTCCATCTTATTAGTAGAGAAACAAAAAGTAAAATGACAGAAAGCAAAAGAGAAAATTAAAATTACCCATTTAAGCTTAGGAAGCTGCTGGGCAGGAGCAGAAGGATCAGTGGGAGAAGAATTGCTGGAAAAAGGGAACAGAAAGGTGGATGATGGAATCCAGGGATACAAGGACGGAAAAGAGAGAAGTGAGAAGAGGAGAAACAGGGAAGTGGCAAAAGAAAAGGAGAAGCTGCTGTTTTAAGGAAATGGGAAAGGTGGCTATGACTGAAACAAAGCAAGAGAGTAGGAAATGGGATGTCCAAAAGAAGATAATAAGTGGAGAATAAATGGATTTAGAGGGATAGTGATGGAAAGAGGCAGTAAGGAAAGAAAGGTAAGCTGAGGAGAGAAATGCAAGGAGCAAATGAATTTCATCTTCAGTGTTAAAGAATAAAAGAAGTTAAAATAGTGCACTAATTTCCCTCCACAAGACTTATACTCATCTACTTGAGTGGTATTAAACATAAGATGGTAGCAGGGTTTGCCGTACAGCCTCTGTGAGAGTCTGTCCTCTAACTCCATGGGTTTTTAACTCACTTCAATTTTTGGAACTCTCAGCCCCGTAGAGATGCAAACCTTCCAGAGTGAATTTGATCTGCACTACTGTAGGTTCAGGGGGAGGGAGGGGGTTAGCCACTTTTTGGAGAAACTTGGAAGTAGCCCACAGATGCCCAAGGGGTCCCGACGCGACAGCTGAAAAGCCCTGGGCTGGGTGGGGATGGCTAATGCTACTTCTACTACAGATTACTCCCATAGTTCAGGGAGTGGCAATCTAAATCTTGGAAAAAACAGTCCCAGGTTTCAACTCTGGTGTTAGTCCAGTCAGATGGGAAAATTGTCTCAAAACTAGTGCATGTTTTGAGGAACAGGGGAGTCTTACCACATAGATTCAGACCTGAATATACTGCTTAGCAAAAATCATGGTGAAGGTTAATTCCCATCACAGAAATAGAGAATACTTTTTTGGGCAGAGTCAAAAAACCTGATTCTGTGCAGATTTTACCACATGATAACTCTTGAGTTCTGGAAACCTCTTTCTCGTATATGTGCCATGCAGGGGAAAATTGGACCTGTCAGGGTTACAGTAATTTCAAAATGTAATACAATTAAAACTGCAAAGCACACAGAGAGACAGGTTTTACTCAAGATATCACTACACATTTTATTTATTTGCATCTCATTATATTTTCACCAGACCAAAAAGGTTTAATGGAACTGCATGAGCATAAACCAACATAGGATCTGGATGGGACACAGGGATTTTAATTGTGTTATTTTGACGTCCTACAGTTGCATAAATGTTGAGACAGGAGACAGCAGAAAGCTTTTGCTGTAAGGATGGGAGCCTGTTCCTCTGTATAATGATGTCTATAGCTCTGTTTAGCAAGGAAACAGACATATTTTAGTTTTAATCATGTACCCACAGCGTATGAAGTAGCATCAAGGGATGTGGAGGCAGGATTTGGTCAGGAAAAGGTAAAGGAAAGAATCCTTTTCTCTACACTGGAGACTCCTGGAGGGCTGCAGGGGTCACGCCATGGGGTAGTATTCAGCCTAGTGTTTCTGCAGATAGAAGGAACAAATACGTGTTGGTCTTTGGCTGATGAGCTGCTGTACCTGGCTTAAGGGAAAGTAGAAATAATGAACATGAATGTCACCTCTGTGAAATGAGTGCTGTTTCAGGGGGACTGTCCTCTGAAGTTTGTGGCAAAAGAGAGAAATTAAATGGAAAAGGATTGGTAAATGTTCAGAGGGAGGCAAATGAAAGATACTTTATGGGATGGAAAATGAAACTGGCAAAGAACATGAGAGCATCTGGTGGCTGTAATGGGTTTAACTTTAACTTCCTGATAGTCTTAATTATTAATTTTTTTTTTTTTTTTTTTTAACTGGAGCGTAATCCTATGTCTTTACTGAGATCAAGGTAGCTTTGGTTTTAAAGGGGAGCAGGATAAAACCTATGTGACATGGAGGAACTGGGTTTATTTTTCACTGTGGTTTCATTTTCTTTTTTCACTGAAGAATTTCAAGCCAGGACATGTTTCAGTGGCCTAATCTTAAATGCGCACAGGAACAGTCTCTCTGTTTGCTTTGCAGGGAGGAGTTGGCTCACTTCAGGAGTAGTTCAAGAATAAACGCAACTGGTTTGTTTTCAGTTTTTAGTACCGGCTGTAGCTCATGGGCAATAATGGTACCCACAGTGGTGAAGCAGCACTGTATAGCAAACAAATCTCTTGGCTTTAGTTTTGTATATTATAGTACGATTTCAAAACAAAATAATCATCTGCCTACTTGGTGAAGTGTTGTGATTGTTGAGTAGATGTCAGTGACCCTTAACAGGATAACAACACTTGGACTTCCAAGATGCTTCTACCCACATTGAAGGAGGAAACTGCTTTTTTTTCCTCCTTCATTATACTGTGACATTGCTCTGCTTAGCTGAAAATACTCCAAATAAATTCCCACTTCTGGTACAGCTAGCTAAATAAGAATGGACTGTTGCTAAATCTCTGTCAGAATTACAGCAGGCACCTGTTCATAGCCACTGAAACTGATGTTGCTAACACGTTTCCACGATAACTTCATGCTCAGAAATTTCCAACCAATTATCTTTTGGGAAGAAATTTTCCACATTTGGCCTCTGTTCGAGAGCGTGTTTGTTTTTACTTCTAGGCTTGAGAAAAATGATGCCAGCTGTTCTTGAACACAGCATGAATTATAAAATTACGCCTCTGAAGTAAAAAGAACTTCACAGGCTGGATCAAGCTGAAATGTAAAGCTTGCCCTAGACCCTTCCGAAGAGCAAAGTTTTTGCGTGGCATTACACTTGACATTGATTTACCTAGATTAATAAAGATAAGGCAATAAACATGTTTTGAAAGAGCTCAGAATGATTTATCTATAGGTGAGTGAAAAAGAAAAGCTCGCAGCTTGCTCGAGCTGTAGGCAGAGAGTTGCCAGGTAGGTCAGAGGAGCTCGCTCCTGCCCTCTGCAAAGTGCACTTCACTGCTCGGGGAGAAGAGGGAGAGACTGCACCTTCCACAGGAGGAGAAGCCAAAGTCACTGCTCCAGACTCCTTCCCTTCCCCACCAGATTATTATTTTTCCTTGAAAAACAATTAAATGTCAAATAGGAGCATTAAGTTTGCAAAGTTGAGCATGCTAGCACTGGGACATTTTAAAAGATAAGATTACTACTGCTGTCTGTGTGGCCAGTGCATACATCTCTGTATATACATACACACCCAGGCAGCCACATGCACACAGAGGGGAGATACAGAGGGACTTTGAAACTAGGATTAGACACTGATATCCTTGATAAAATGCTCTAAGCAATTAATATATCCCAGAATATACCGCTTGAGACATATTACCTGTTATCAAAATACAGCCGCATTGAACACTATGAAATGAATTAACTGGTTGGAACATTTGGTCAGGGTATACATTTTATATATGAAGGTACACATTTTATATTGGTTTAGTCAGAATATCCTCAAGCATGAAATGTCCTGGTCTTTCCATGCCTAGTGCAGAGACTTGGGGACTGTCTTAATGACAAGTTTGTATGTGTTGTATATGGAATATTATCGTACTGGGTAACAGTGTGCATCTCTATAAGCCTTCTATGTCCCTCCTGGGTAAATGCTTTTTTGACACATCTTATTTTCTAGTACTTTGTGGGGCTGTTAGAAGGCAATTTCTGTTGTTTAAGAAACCAGGAAGCTGTAGAAACAAAAAAAGAACTAAACAAAAATCCCTTCACCACAGCCACCACCATATTTCCCTCTCTCCTATAGGGACTCTCTGGTTTTCCCTGAAATCATAAGGAAATCGTGTGCTGCTGTGTTTTAAGAAGAGTTAAAAAAAAAAAAAAAAAGAACAAAACAAACCAAAAACCACATTACTTTTAGCTTTCTATCATTTCATTAAACGGGTCTTTCCTCTTCAGAGTAAAAACCCGAAGCCTTTCTCTTCATGTAAAATGAACTTTTAGCTGTCATCTAAAGCAGCACGGCGGGGGCGGGGATAAGAAGTGGGGAGGGGGCCGTTAAACAATTTTTTCCTGTCGAATAAGGTCACATTTTCCAGTCCTTTCGAAAACTACACCATGCCTATTTTTT
>NW_009598261.1:0-10811 GCF_000690535.1 Cariama cristata | reverse complement strand
CAAAACTACAATATTATTTATCACAGTCTGTAAGAACCATGTAACATGCATTTTACTGAAAATCTTATCCTTACAAACAATCTTTTTTACCCATAACTTTAACAATACATACAAAAAGACAAAACTGTACAATAATAGGACCATTATTTGGCTTTGGTTTCTAGGCTGTTTGATTGCTTGTAGGCAGAAATAAGCCTTTTTTGTTATGAATGGTTTATTTAGCATGGTGATCTTTACTGGATGGGCTGACAGAGTGCTTTGGTATATATAATTTCAATAATTTTAATGGCAACTTCGCAATCAGGGAGAAGCCAAGAACAAATAATATGCATTTGGTGACATAGATCTTCTTTGAAATAAGTGTTCTTTCTCCCGTTCATTAAGGAAGAAATGGATTATGAAGTGAGTTAATGAAGAAAACCTTCCTGCAGTCTGAGTCTGCTTTGCTGAAAAGAACCACTATTTAAACGAGGTGTTAAACCTAGGTGACTTCTGCCCATCATTAGCATCTGTGTAGAAAATCTCTCTGTCCTCATAAACCCATCTTTTCCCATAAAAGTGCCTTCTAGTATCCAGACTGTGCAAATTGTTTATGAGTATCATGGGCAAAATCCAGTAACTGCTGAACTCAAGAAAGTAATCCTTTTGGCTTGAGCGGGCAAGGAGCTGTCACCACACAGGATTTTATCATTGCTGCACAATTCAAAGGCAATGAGAGCAGTGCATGTAAAGCCCAAGCAGTTCAAAGTCTTTCTCCATTACTTTACTTACCACTACAGTAACAAATCAAACATCTGTTGCAGAAAAGAGCATCTATGTGTGAAGCTGCTGAAGGAGGGAGTGCCATGAGAAAGGAAAAGATGTCTGCTGTTTCTGTCTTCTCTACAAATCTGAGCTGAATCAAGAGGATGGGGACACTGAAATGAGGACAGTGTCTGTCCTTAGACAAGTCAGTTGTAGCAGCTCCAAAAGTAGGTTTATACCAGTCAAGCTGTGTAGCAAATGTGTTTTTTAGAGTCCTGGTGTGTCTGCTTGCCTCCTTCCTTGCAGACATCACTAACTGTTTGGGAGACAGAGATGAGTTCCTCTACAGTGTGGTCTGCAAATAGCCTTTATACAAAAGCTCTGCAGAAGTAAAGCAAGATGGTTGTACTTAATAAAAAAGAAGAAAAAAATAGATATTACTATACAGAACTTAAGAGAACATTAAAATTTTGACATGCTTTTGGGGCCATCTTACAGGATAATAATCCTCTGCTGAGTTCTATGTGATGGCACTAAACACCTTGTGGAAAGACTAGCATGTTTGTCAAGCAGTGAATTCCTGCACATTTCCAGCCTCTGCTGCTTACTTCAGTTGTCCTCTTTTTTCCACCTATACTTCTGTCAACTTTACATGGATGAAAGGATGTATTTTCTGACATAACAAGTCATCACTACTTTGCTGTGTTGCAAAGGCTGTTATGTGGGCAGCTGACTAAATTCTGTGGCTGTAGCACACTGAAGTGCTGTGTGTGAATGAGAACATAGGCTGATTTTGTGTCATCAAGAGAAAAACCTCCCTGTTGCATTATGGATGCTTTTCAGTGCATTATCTGCTCAAAGACCTACCCATTAAGTACCAGATTGTTAGAATTAACATATTTTGTGTGATCTTTCCTGTCTAGGGTGAAAGGCTTTCTTTTACAGATAAGCAGTGACATTTGCTCTAAGGAGCAAGTGAGTCTTCACAGGGCAAATAGAAATCCAGGAATATGTATGAGACACATACCTAGAAGTGAAATTGTCACTAGGTAAAATGTTTGGCCCTAAAATATTTGGCCCGAACAAATGCACATTTTCTGTTAGAGGGCTTTGTTTTATTAAAGTTAACTCTAAGTTCTAATTTATGTTTTTTTCCCTCAAAGGCAGGCTACTGAATAGTTGTACAGCTATGATCTATAAAGAAATACATAGGTACAGGTTTTACTGCAAATTGCTGAAGAAGAGCCGTAGATACTGTTGTGGAAGGCTAAAATCCTGCTCTAGTAGGCATTCATCTTGTATCATAGTACAGAGATGCTTGATTTGTTTGAAAATCCTCTTCTTGTGACTCACCGTCTTTGTTTAGTGTGGAGTGAAGCTCCAGGTTGTGTTTGATTATAAAACGTTTGCTCTTAGAGTGGGGTGCTTCAGTCAATAGGGAAACCCAAAGATTTTCCTTATTTTTTAGCACGTTCTGCCTATCTCTTTTCTGTTTAAAAATGTGAAATCCATATAATACTCTACATAAAATGAACATGATTTATTAATGCTTTAAACCAGAACAAAGTAAAAAATACACTTTTTTTTTTTTACTTAAATAACATCTGCTTAGCTATGGAATGTGTCGATCAAGTATAACGCATATCTGTTTCAATACTGCTGAGCTTTAGTCAGTAGAATTATTTTTAAATGCATATAAAAAGCTATCATTTCATCTTCGCAGCTCCCTTAGGAAGGCTACATTTTAATTTTCTTTCTTTTCCCTCCCTCCTTTGACTCCCTTTTCAATGATAGATTTCGTTCTGGTAAAAGCTAGTGGACTGAAAGCTCATAATTAAAAAAAAAAAAAAAAGGCCTCTTTTCCCTTCAGAATAGGTAACTACAGTGCTCCTATCAGCTTTTTTCCAGATTTGTTTGTGTGCAGCACCTTGTGGGTGTGACAGGTAATTAAGTAATTCCATCTCATCAGTTCTTCTTCTATGCTGAATTTCTTCCAGAAGTTGCCAGCAAGTGCTGTCGCATGGACCTGTGTTGTTTTGTCCTGGGAGCATCCCTCCAGGCACAGGTCTCAGTTTGTCTGCCTTCATGAGGTGCCTGGGATGCAAGGAAGTGTTATTCCTGCCCTTCAGCTGAAGGTGACAAGAAGCACAAGGAGAGAAATGTTCAAGATTGCATGAGATGGTTGTCATCTGCAGAATGTGCCCCCTAAAATATGAAGTTCCGGGTTTGTTTTTTTCTTCTTCTTTGTCCTCTGCATACAACAAATCCAGGAGCCGGATGGTGACCACCACTTTTGCACTCTAGAATTTTAGCCATTACTTTCTTTTTCATATTCAGAGTGATTTCCTGGGAATGCATGATCCTTATACCTCTGACCATGGACAGAATTTTCACAGTGACACAGCTGCAAAGAGAGAAAGCGTGCCACAAATTTCATAGAATAGCTACTTAGCAGGGGAATTAGGAAGGAAATTTCCGTATATTGACTGGATCTGCATTCCAGTGACACAAGTGCTTATTTTTTCTTTTACCATCTAAATTTTTTTCTTCTTCTTCCCATATGTCTCTTGTTTGAAATGCCAGGATGGTCTTTTTCAGTATTGGTGCATGTCTAACTCTGCTGCTATGTAGCTGAATGTGAATACTTACTCTTCACGGCTACACTCAGCTCTTCTCCAAGCCAGAGTAGAAACTCAAAAGCAATAGACAGAATTATCAAAGTAGACTGGATATCTTCCCACAAGGAATGCTTTTATGAGACTTGCAGCATAGGGTACCTCTTTTGTTATCTATTTTACTGCATTGCACATGCAATGTACTTAACTACTGTGTAGATTTATGGCCAAAATCGCTACAGTACAAATGCATAAGAAAAGGGAACTGTTGGCTCTGTAAATATGGGAGTAGTAGCAGGATTCTTCTCAGGACAACAGTGAAACAGTACAACTGTTGCATGCCTGAAATTCCTGTTAAACAGAGAACAGATTCATTTGTATGCCTACGCAACCCTTTATTTAGACTTAGAGGAAAAGCAGATTTCTTTATTTATAATCATTACCTTTGACTTGGAAATCCACGGCTCTACTTAAGGACAGCATTTCACAGCTAGTAAAGAATCACCCATAGATGAAGTATGTGAAACTCCAAAATATTAACTCAATTTATACCCTTGATTTAGGAGTTAATAGAAATCTGGAGTGAGTTCTTATTTTATCTAGGTCACTTCATTCATGCTTCTCTTATGTATGATTCAGACAGGAATACAGCAGTTACCTGGCATTTAACGATGTATAGAAAATGTATTAATGTTGGCTAAAGAATGGGTGATTTTTACTTTCCTGGCAGGTAGTCTCCTGCTGTACTTTTCCAGCAAGAACTCCTGATCACAATCCTTAAATCTGCTTCTTGTTCTCCAAAACCCCTCTTCAAAACACCTATTTCTCATAGTGCATGGCAGTGTTTACTCTTAATGACTAGAGAAGACTTCCAACTCCCTATTAGTTACACTATTTTTTAAACTGTTTTCTTTTTCCTATCCCTTTCTTACCCTATGATCCACACCCTCCCCCATTTGTGTGTTTAATTTGCTTTTTAAATCTATCCCAAGCTATCCATCCTTCCCAGAGGAGGGATTCTCACTGTGTTATATTGTACTGCACCTAGTGCAGTAGATCCCAACTACCCCTTCCGTGTTACTGCGGTATTTATACTAAATGATAATACACTAATAAACAGATGATTACTTTCTGTGTGATGTTGGGGAAGTAGCAATATTGAATCTTTAACACTGATTGCAGCCTAGCTGAGACTCCACTTTTCTCTATTCAGGTGGAGTCAGACATTCTGTGAGATATTTGGGCATCCAAAATATTTTGTTCATTTTTTTTCCCATCAGCTTTATGAATATGTTCTCAATACCATGCAAGTACTAAGCTCAGATAGGTCAGGGAGATAATCCAGCTACCAAATAATAAGGGAATTTTTGGCTTCCATTGTAAAATTATAGAGAAAATATGAACAAATAAAAGACTCAATGTACTGTTGTCACTGTGTGAGATCTACCAAATGCTACATAAAAGTTATAAAAACAGATGGCTCTTATTTGAAAGACTTTTCCAGATGAAAAGTCAGTTGTTTAATCAACATCCATGCGATGTATGTATTGTAATTGTGAGAATGTCCAGTTGTGCTTTGCACTTTGATCACTTTCCTTAATTAAACTAGAGCTGAAATTAGTTCATTCACTCGTGAATCATAAGGGCTTCAAAATGCAAGGAAAAATATAAAGGCTTTTAAAGAACTTGTGATAGAGAAATAAAAGAAAAAACATTTAATATTTTTTTGTATTCTCTTTTATAAACACACAAAGATTGCCAAAATTACAATGCACAGCATGGACTAGTATGTGGGCCTAAGTACTGAGAAATTAATTCTAGTTGTCAATGATGATTTTCACAGCAAATGGGCAACTTAGAGAAGAACTGAGTGTCTGTAAAAACAAAATAGTGTTACTTTCCAGTTATAGAATAGCACAAATAATCTGAAGGTTTTTTCTTCTCCAAGTGTTTCTAAATAGCTGAATTTATCCTGGCCATGTACTGTGTAAGTTCTTTACTCTTTGCCTTGCTATATCACCTGCATGGCTTCTTTGACAAACACAGCTCAAAGTGTCTTTTTGTTTCTTTAGTCTCTACTTGGGTTAATTATGGCAAACTGTTAATATTTAGTTTTTTTAGAAGAATGTAGAATAACAAAATACAAGCCAAAATACATCTTGAGATCTGAGTTAAATACTTTGGGTTTGTACTGATTACTCTTTATCTCATTATTTTGAAATCTATGGGGTTAGTCTTGATTGTATTTATACCAGTGTGAACAAAACCTGCAACTGTACCAGCTTAAATGATAGAATTTACTACATGTGAGTGATAAGATTTGGTTATTAGAGATTTGATTGTGACGTGACTGTGTGAAAGTTGCATCAGTGTGGATTGGCCTGTTGAACAAACAGGTTTCCTGTCAGCAGTCTTGATTTTGAGTTAGTCAGTCTTAACTAGCATTGGAGCTGTAGGCTGAGGTGCTTTTGCAGATCTGGCTGAAGTTTTACAAGCCCCTAGGTTACATGGTGTAATTGGCAGTGTAGTGTTGGTTAATGCAGAAAAGGTTAGTTTAAATTCATTTCAGAGGTAGCCACAAAATCTGTTATGTCTTCTCAGCTGTTCGGCTGCTAATCCCCAGCTGAGTGGCAATAATCAATTGAAAAGGTGATAGCATCAATACCTGCAGTGAGATGTATGAAATAATTTTTCTCTTACTCCCAAACCATCAGTGCAATATGCAGTGTGTTGTCTTCCTTCTCCTAATAGCCACCCTGCACCACCACACTGCATCTTAAAACATTAAAGAACAAAAGTATTGTGCATCAGAAAATTGAGAACTTTGGCTGTCCTCTGTAAGCCTAAAATGGGCTTTGCTTCCATAGCCACAAAAAGTTTTTAGGCAATGTAGGATGTAGTATGGAGACAAAGGCATTACAAGGTCTCAGCTCTGTGCTGCATAAATAGCATGCTTTCTAAGTATCTTTAAAATTTCAGTGGTTTGTGAACAGAAAATAGCCATTTTGCAAGAACCAAATAAGAATTAATCAAATTTACTGTAATGATAACATAATGATTAACATAAATACTAAATTATTTAGAAGGCTGCCATAACATCAGTTTTCAATCAATCAAATATAAAGTGATTGTGGCCTTTAAAATTTTTAACATTCTGCTTTAAAAGAGTCGCGACATAGTGGCTTATTTCTTACTAGAAAAAATAATTAACTATCCTTTGAACTTTAAATGAAACAAATATTGCCTGTGATTTTTTGTGATGTCCATTGTACTGAAGCATAAGTTTTCTATGAATTTGTTAAAGGAAGTCAATTCAAGTTCAAATGCATTTGTTAAATGGCAAGCCTTTATCTTGAATGCATTTTCATGCCAAGGAAAAACCTGTTCTCTGGATAGTTCACCTTTCCACATGCACTACAGATTTTTTTAAAATGTTAGTCTACATGGACTGCATGGAGGTAAGAGATCAAGGCTACTACAAAGAGATCTATGGGAGCAGCAGTGCACCGAGTGTCATGTTTCATCCTGTCTTCAAGGAGCATGTAAGAGCAGCTAGACAAGAAGGCATTCCAATCTATATTTATTGAAACTCCAGTGGTAGTCTCATTACATAGTGGAATTTGCTTTCATGCTATGAATTTTTGTGGGGTCTTAGCTTGTCAAAGAAAGTATTTCCCTTTGAGATGATGGGTGTTTGGATAGTCCCCAGAGCAGCTGGAAAAAAGTACATTTTGAAGGAGTGTAGGGATGGATTCATGGACTCTGGCGCGGGTAAAACCAGAGACCTTTATTGTTTACAAGTTTGTGCTTATATAGATTCACTAGCTGTCCACGAGCTCTAGTTTGTTCATGGATTGGTTAACCCCTGCTGTCCACGCACCGCGGCTAAGCTTTTAATTGGTGCTGTTAATCAAGACACACGTCTTCTAGTTTTGGTCTCACATCTGTGCTTCAAAACATTTTTGTCTTCAGCTCCCTTTCTGCGCTTGCTTCATTACTTGCTTTCTCATCCTATTTCCTTCAAGGCTATGTTGAATTGTTCAAGGTCACTCGCAACACTCCCTGTGAATCCCACAAAGGAGCTCATCTCTAGTGTTCTGGAGCTGTATTCCACACTTGTTGCATGTAATGGAAATGAGGATACGTTCAGGACGTAGCTACAACATTTGCAGGCCTGATGGTACCCTAATCACTAATACTTCAGCAGGGGTGCGGAACTGCTTTGCCAGCTTAAAGTCATAGTTAGCTTATACAGACTTCTATGCTCTGTTTCTTGGCTGTCTGTCTATAAATCCACCCTTGGCAATGCATGAGACAAAAAGGATCAGCTACATCTTAAATAGTTATTATACGCCTATGACAGCAGCAGAGGGCAAGTGAGAATCTGAAGGTACATACAGAATGATAGCATGCAGAAGATGTTGCAAACTGTTTTGCCAAATCAACCACAAAATTCATTCAATCATGTGTTTCACTGATATGTAGAGCTGTGTGCTCAAAAGTTCGACTGTCTGATGTGTAATTTCTTGTATGTTTACTGTATTGAGTTTTTTGTTCTCTCCTTAATTACCAATGCTTCCTCTACACAAGCAATGAAAGATTCAGATTCCAAAATAACTTATTTCTTTTTAGTGTAAACGAATTCTGTCTGAATGAAATGCATTTTGATTGAAATGTCAGCGCAGTGAAATCTCTAAAATTAATGTTACTATATTTTGATCCTTTTTTGCGTGAAATAACCTGGAGTTCTGTGGTTTTGTAGATGAGACTCAGCAGGCAGTCTCTCCATGGTTTAGATAAACATTAATGCAGGGGCTTATTTTCAATGGTATGGAGAGAATTTCACGACAGGCTCACAGAATTGCTCGCACGTCACAAAGTTTTAGGTTCTGCAAAGGCAGCAGGTAACAGTATTCACCAAGACCACAGGAACATGCCACAGCGGATAGCATTGCTTGTATGAAACAGCAAGATCACAGTCAAGGATATAGTGTGCATCCTTCCCAAACCGCAGGGTTTGCTTAGAAGTGGTGTTAAGAAATGTGACTGGGGTCCTGATCTTGTTTGCTTCTACCTGGACTTGTTCAAAAGGAGAGACAAACAGGACAAGCTTTCATATGGTACTGCAAACCAGACAGCTGGGATGACCTTGTTTCTTGTGAAAAAAAAACAGTCACTGATACTGAGAAGGCTGTTGAAGATAATTACAGGAAAAAGAAAAAGGAGAGCTATCACATCTGGATACCAAAAAGGTAGTTCTAGAGGTGGAGAAGAGACAATGGGATAAGAGGTTTTATAACTACTTCGTGTTCACATATGACTCCAACAGAAATGTCCACTCTAGTTAATGCAGAGATTCAGATTCATTTTGATGCCTTGAATCAGGATCATATCCGTTTCACAGAGATATCATTTTCCTTGTCTTCTTCCTCCAGTTCTTTGGATTATGGTGTCAGTCTGGAATCCAGGCTGGTAGAGATCTAATCTCCACACTCATTTTGGAAGGACGTAAAATAAATCTTGCAGGGAATGAGCAGAAAATAAGAAATCATTTAATTCTTTTGCAAACCTTAGGCAAAAGTAATTCTTGCTCAGTAAAAATGAAGAATCAATGAAAGCTCTATCCAGTGCTGGTTTAAATACGAATGATAAATAAAGTTGCTCTCCAAATCAAAGCAGCCACTAGTTCTGAACAATTCTCCGCTATACTAGAGGGCAAATGCAACCCTTGAGGTCTACATCTGGGAATCCTGAGAGTAGACTTCAAAGCCTGTTGATTAATGCTTCTGGTAGTCTGAATGTGTTAGATTCGTTCTGTGACTTTTTGCTAACTGAAGTTGCATGGTGATTAAATTATTAACCCAGAGTATTTACAGGTAACTTATAGTATCTATAAAATGTTGAATTATATAAGAATATAATGCTAATATTACTGTGTGAGAGAGTTGATGAGAATAGCAGTTAACTTAATTTTGTGAATCTTTGACATCCTTGTATAAAAGATGCTATATAGAGCAGGTGCCAAATATGATGATTATCATCAGCAATATCCTTCTGACTCTAATTAGGTGATTGAAGGGCAAGCCCTTGAATGATGCTTCACAGGACAAGTTGTTCATCACTGAATGTCCTAAAAGTTTCTTTTTATTAGCATGTTAAATGAATTAAGGCAACAGCTATATACTGCATTTTCTTTCTTGTTTAGGTTTTTTTTCTCTAACATAATTGTTGTGAAACCTGCCTTGGGATTGGTTTTGTTTTCATTTGCCTCAAAATTACTTGCTTTGAAGGAGAGTGGGTTTCCTTTGTGAGCAGAAATAGTGATTGATGATCCTTGCTTATTGTAGTCCTTCCCAGCACTCAGGAGTATAAATACAACTAATGTTTGCACGTTTGCTGTAGGTTTAGTTTGGGAACAGGCTTACTGTCTGCATGGTGTTGCTCTAAGATTTTTTGCAGTAAATTGCAAAGAACATAGAAGCTCAAAGACTTTAACACAGTAATACCACATATTGTCTTGAACCTCAGCTAGGAATTCCTGTCTGCACCTGTGGTACTTAAGGATTATTAATCACAGTACTCATACAAGTGATACATAAAATATGAGTTGTGGGTTTAGTCACATGCTCTTGAACAAACCTTATGTGTTCAATTCTTATGATAAAATTGCTTAACGTGGAGACAAATTCTTCTCTCCTTCCCTCCCTAACACTGTACTTTGAAGAACAGCTCCACCTGAGGAATTGCTCAGGGATAAATGAAAATACTTTTGTTTCAGCTTTTAAACAAAGTCCACATTCACCTCAGAGGTTTCAGCTTGACAGTGAAGATGATGGGCAGTCTCTAATATCCCAGTGTTTGAAGAAGATGTGCAACTTCTTAGAGAATTGTCCTTTCATATTCTAACTTAAGATGAACATACACATGCATGTGCATGCTCACACATGTGAGTCTGAGAAGGGGTCATCAACAGTATTGTCTTCAAAATGAAACAAAATGACATCAGACAGGTAGCAGATAACAGTGGTCCCCTACTGCCCTGGTTTTGGCTGGGACAGATTTAATTTTCTTCCTAGTAGCTGGTATAGTACTGTGTTTTGGATTTAGGACAAGAGTAATGTTGATAACACACGGATGCTTTAGCTGTTGCTGAGCAGTGCTTACACAGAGCCAAAGACTTTTGAGCTTCTCACCCCATCCCACCAGCAGGTAGGCTGGGGGTGCTCAAGGAGTTGGGAGGGAACACAGCTGGGATATCTGACCCCAAATGACCAAAAGGATGTTCCATACCATCTGATGTCATGCTCAGTATAAAAACTAGGGGGAAAGCAGTCTGGGGGGCTGCTGCTCAGAAACAGACTGGGTGTTGGTTGGTTGGTGGTGAGCAATTGTTTTTCATTTACATCACTTGTTTTCTTGGGTATTATTTCTCTGTCTTTTTGTTATTTTCCT